>NC_054879.1:21826159-22126159 GCF_018320785.1 Cheilinus undulatus
TCACAATCGAGTCACAGCCTGATTCTAGGCCAGAATGAACCAATGAGAGTGTGCAGACCAACCAGAGGTCACAAACTCTTATAGCTCACAAACATAAACAATTAAATCTACATCTCAGACACGATTCAACCACATTATTTTACTGTTTTCTCTATGCTTGTTTTATTTATTTATTCATTTAATGTTTATTTGTATAGGGACATGTATAAAACAAGTAAACTGTTGCCACACATTACAGCATTTGTAACTTGAGCTAATTTGCAATGTCCGTCCCTAGCCCTTTTATTACCGAAACCCCATTTGATCCTGTGAGTTTCTGTGAGATCTTGTCTCTGCAGCAGCTGTGTGGTCACCCAGACTGAGACAATCATCTAATGAATGCATTCAGAGGATTGCACAGAGCATGTCTGAGATATGACTTATCTTACAGCACGTGCGAAAAAAAAAAAGTTGTCCAACTTTGATCTTGGATAATAATCCCATCCAAAAGAACCCCCAGGATTCTAGATTCTAGATCTAGTATCACAGATCTAGTATTAAACCTGGAGTCAGTCAGATGAATCCTCTCAATAGAGGCTGTTAAACCGTGAAGAATTGGCCACAAACGTGTATTTTTTTTAACCTTTATTTGTAAATAACTAACTTCCTGTACATTAAAGACCATATACATTAGAGACTTTTTGTCTGTGTGGTCATGATACACATGTGTGCAAATTTTCATGCATGTACCTGTAGTTGTTACCCAGTCCTGGGACTGATTTTAGGGAGCACTGTGGGACCATTTTACAGTGCAAATGCACAAAACAACTATTAAATGTGAATTTCACTGAGGATGAATTTAGTGCAGAGTTGGTGAGTTTTTAAAACACATTAAACTCTCAAAAAAAGCATTCAAAATGTAATGATAATGTAACACTTTGTGCTTCAGTAGGGCTCTTACTCCTGTCGGTGCTTGAGCTGTAAAGAGTTGAAACAGTCCTCGTGTCTCCTATGTTATTAAGATCAATGATCATTTAAAACCGTCTAGTCTTTATTAGATAATTATACACAGAAAACTGTGGTGTATTGTTAGTACGCTATTTTACCTGAATGAACTCCAGGATGCCGTCAGCCGAGTGTTGTCCTTCATACTCGTGAACAAAGGAACCATTAAAGATCACCGTGGTGGGATAACTCTGAATATTATACTGAAAAACAAACAGAGAGACTCAGCTATCAGCCTTTGTCCCAGTAATACTGGTTCAGTCCAGGTCTGTTTTATCTTACCATGGAGCAGAGGTTGTGATGGATAGTGCAGTCCAGGGTGCCAAACTTCATCTGTCCAGCAAGCTGGATGGAAGCTTTCCTCAGTTCAGGAAGTAAGGCCCGACATGGAGGACACCACTGAAAACAAGACACTCATTTTAACAAAGCTGCTTTTGGACAAAAACCTCATAACTACAATTTTTATGATTTTCTTTTTTCATAAATCAGGTCTAGTGGCCACCCTGAATGTCTGCTAGTGGGTTTAATAAAGTTAAATTAAAAAAAAAAAAGCCTGTGATCCTTCTGGACAGGAGCTACTTATACAATGATGACACTGCAGTGCCCTTTTCCACACCTTGTTACCTCTACATTTTAGCTGTATTAGAGGCTTTTGACCCTGTTGAACAAACTATTTTACTGAGTAGGATGTCTTCATATGGTCCTGATGTTTTTGCTTGTAACTAGTGCAAAAATTACTCGACTAACAGGACTCAGTCAGTTATCACTAATGACATAAAATCACCTTTATGGCTAAATTAACACAGGAGTTCCTCTGGGATCCCATCCAGGGCCACTGCTATTTTCATTGTAAATTAACAAAATTGCTCAAACAAATGTAAAATTCCTCTTTATGCTGATGATATGACATTATAATCTTCTGTGCCATCATACAGTGGAGCTCTCTCACCGTTACAGCACGATTTTAACTCAATGTAATAAGCTCTGGTTAATCTAAAACCCCATTAAAACCAAATGCATGGCTTCCTAGATTATTTCCAGAATATAAGTGATTTAAGGGATAGGAGGCTTGCACACTACCAGGGACAGCTACATCAAAAGATTGACTTTAGTACAGGTTCATGACATTGTTCACCGCATCTCTAACAGCTCATTATTTGTGTTGTAGGATAACACATGAACCTTCAGTCCTGAAGGCAAACAGAGAGTCCTAACATGAACTATTAAAACTACCTGAGGTGAAGCCAAGTTTTAGTAATGATGTAGATTTTTTCTGCTGTAGATATATGGTCACGAGGATCTAACAATCAAACATTACTGTCAGTTCCTGCTTCAACAGTCAAATCTTATTTACAAGACGATCACTGATGCAATAAATGTTCCAGGCTGCTCATGTGTGCCTCTGTGTTAATATATCAGGAGCTGTTTTAGAGAAATGAAGGTCCTGAAGATGTATTTTTACTCCACAACAGCCCATGCTGAGAGGTACATTTTCTCCAAAAGAAAGGGAACTTTGTGGGTTAAGTGTTCAGTCATGTACATTTTGAAAACCTGTAATCCTGACGTAGCATGGCAATGTTTTTGGACACCTGAATTTCGCTGAATTAGGGTGGCTTCACATAGAGACCCCGGCATGGATCCAAGTACACTTGCAAGCATCCTTTACACAGGTAGTGTGCCTGAGTCCGTTTGAAGAGGTGGACTAGGGTATGAGGTATGTACACAGGTTCAGTATGCAGGGATGTGAACACAGCAGGGCATGAGTGCTTGGTTTTTGTCATTGGGTGGAGCTGTAAGGGCAAATTTAAAAGTGATGTCTTCTCAAAAACCATCCTATCAGCACTGGGAGTAAGAAATAAGAGAGGGTTGTTGTTGGTGACCAAAAAATAATAAAAACATCCATAACAGCCTGGAGGTCGGACAAGGTGGAGGAATTGCACTGGGACATGGTGAGAAACAAACGTGTCTGCACCAAATCAGCCTTTAAATTGCCGTTTTATGATACTGCAGACTTATCTTTGGCTGTTTTTTGGCCCTTGAAATCTCTGTTGTGTGAAAAATGTGATAAATAGAAAGAACTACCCACCTATTACAGCATCTTTACTGATATTTAGCCATTTTTTAGCGTCTGACAGAAGTTTCTGACACTCAAACTTGGGTACCATTGATGGAAATGTCTCAAGGTTATTAGTAACAGTTTGGGGTACTAAGGATGAAGAGTTAAACAATCGTAGTTTAAATAACAATATGTTCTACTGCAATTTTCAAATTGGAGGTGCACAATATCTTTAACCTGAAATGTATCAAAATAACAGTTTAAAAACTGTTATTGTAGAAGATGTTATGCTCTATACTTCATGCAAAAATTTAAGTGTCAACTTTTTCTAAAGTAGTTTGTAGAAAATCCTACTTCCTTATTTTTGTGTATGCTTTTCCTAATAACATAAAGATTATCATTCCCTTCAATACAACAATTCACATCCAATGTGAAATAAATGTGAGTTAAAATTAACGTTACATTTTCAATCATTCCTGAGTGGGTATAACAAACTAAGACAGACGGATACGAACTGGAGCGAAGAAGTCAACGAGCCAAGGCTCCTTCCTGTCTGAGGGGAAGTTATCAGGTCTCAGAGTCGTCACATGAGCACGGACGCTGTCTCTCGCAAAACCAATGATGTTGTACAGCACATCTTTACCTGCAGACAGCAACAAACACAGCGGTTAGACAAAGGGAAGGTAAGGAAAGAGCAACAACCGAGAATCTTGAGGAGTTAATAATATTGTCTAATTTCACCAAAAGAATTCAAACTTTTGGATTTTCAAATAAGACTATTTGTAATTTTCAAGATGAGCATCTTGCTGATTCTATCCATCCATGGAGTCTGTTCATTAAAAAAAATGGCATCATGAAGTACCAATGTATTATAATTTTGACAGCCTTGTGTTCTTGGAATATTTCAAATTGGTTTAACCTCCTACATCCCAGCATCCTCATATGAGGACATGATATTTTGGGTTCTCTGCATCATTATTCTTAATTTCACAGAACTGAGACCCGTTAGCCTCGTTTGTGGACATTTTGTCAGCCATCTGGTGGTCAAAAGCCGCATTACAGTAATCAGTGTCCATCAAATATGGCCGCCATTCTCACCAAAATGCTCTACAGCAAGTCTCAACACAAAACTAGTTAAGGTACAAAAACCTTCTAATTCAGTTTTTGAAATTCATTCTTTATGCTTTGTAACATCTGTGGTTCAATAAGGAAAAGTTGTACAAAAATCTTATAGAAAATAGATTTTTGCCTTTTACAAGAAAAAGTGATCACAAATAGAGAAACATCCCAAAATTCTTACTTAAAAAATTTCAGTCAGGAACACTCTCGTCATAGGTTTAAACCATTTATTGCCAAATGGAATACAGTCAGAGTTGGCGTTATAGCTCTGCTTTTCAGAGTACTCCCTGGGTTAGCCGAGCAGCCTGCTTAGGCTTTCCAGGGAGTGCATGCAAAATCCCCCACATGGGTAAATGCATACATAGAGATTTGATAGGATACAACATTCAGACTTAATAGGAGGAGGTTGGGGTGGAGGAGGCAATATTTCAGACAGCAGCGACGGGGTAGCATAGGAGTAGCAGGGACAAATGAGAGTGGAGACATCATTTAAATACACCGCCTTATTGCTAAACACGCGCTGTGATTAGTTGAGTGGGGTTGGGAATAGTGATTTGAGCATCAGCCTGTCAGCTGATAACGGCTGGTCATATGACTTCCGTGTCCTGCATGAACTTACGTAAACTTTATTTAATAAAAATATGGCAATTAATGAATAGCTTTTTAGAAAAATATATTCTGCATGTTGATTTAAACAAAATCTAAAAAGTTTAAGCGACCATTTTTTTTTTCTCATAGAACTTTTTGTTTCAGTTGTGAGGACTTTGGAAGATAAAAAAATATTTGGAAACTGTAAAAATACAAAGCAAGATTCAAGTGTAAAACAGTAAAAAATGTGTATCTGAAGTGTTTATCTAAAATGCAAGAATAAAAATTTTAGGGAATAAATCCTTTTTAACTCTCAGGATATTTCCAGCTTTGTTTTCCACTGATTTGGTGGAACTGCCAATAAAGAACCTCACAATGGTTTCTTTACTGTGTTTTACAGCAAAATAGACCGGCTGTCCTCATATGAGGACATTGTTTTTTTAAACTACTTGTTGATGAGTTACTGACCATGGTGGATCTCAAAGTCGTTGATTCCCAGTCCTTTAAAGACGGCCACGCAGGGTTTATGGATGTACAGAGACTCACACAACTCAGAGTCAGAGATACAATCCACTCTGCCCACCTGGAGAGACACAGACCAACAGACAGGTAAAAACAGAGACATATAGGGCTGAGAAACATGGACCAAACAACAGATCTCCATACTGTATTTTTAGCTACATAGTTAAATACACAACCTATATTGTGTATGTGGAGTCACTGATTAGTAGATCCAGACCCAGCTGCTGTCTTGTTCAGACTCATGTGCTCCTGTTAATCATATCACAACTGACATCTGATTGGAGGACAGAAAATAACGACCCTAGACACTGATATGATCAATGACACAGTCATTCTATGACCACTAATGTTCCCTGAGACTTGTTTTGGTTTTTAGTCATCGTATAAATCCTTCATGACGCCGGGGTCGTCTGACTTCAGCTCAGATTTGAACTTTTACAGGATGATCATTCCTCTGACTAATCATGAGAAAAGTGTAAGAGGAAAGAGGGAAAGATAAAGAAAAACATGTTATAGCTGTTCAATTTTTAATTTGTTGAAATATTATATGTAAAAACTGGTTATAAAATCAATAAACAAGAGAAGGGGAAACCTTTTTTCATTATCTTAAAATTAAACCTTTTCAGTTGAATTCTGCCCTTTTAAAAGAGCTGACTGTAGGTAGACAGATTATATAACCTACAAAGCTTCTTTCACATGCATTAAGAAAACTATTGATCAGGATACACTACTGTTGTTTTATTATAATAATTCATTATTAGCTCTGGTTCATAAAAATCTTGTTTTCAGTGTCTATCATGAATTAAACTGAATCACACCACAGGTAAAAGGTTATGATTTTACACATTTTAGCTTAACAAAGTTTTGTGAAACTGAACCATGATTTTAATAGATGACCTCGGCTGTATATGGATTTTTTTCTATAAAAGAATAAGAATAACAAAACAATTAATGTCAGATCTACTTTTATTAAAAGTCAGCGGCACGGCAACGACGTACATAAAAATTTACCATAAAATAAATAACCTGCCTGTTGAAATAAAATCTTTAGGTTGAAAAAAGAATGTTTATCTGTTGTTTTTGTCCAATCTTTGGTAATTTATGTGCTAACATAGAAATAACAGATTTTGTATCAGTTAAAGTACAGGGTATCAAAAAATTATCAAAATATTTAACATTGGCATTCTTACTGGTCGGGGAATTCCCTTACCAATACTTTACTGCCTCTGGCATCTCATTAAGATGCACACGTTAATTCGTTGGGGGTTTTTTGGGGTTCCTCAACCTTTTTATTCACGTCCCAACCTATAAACTTCACACAGATTCACAACACAACACCAACACTGACAGCCAAAAATGTCTTCAATAAGAAAAAACAGAGAAAGAAGGAGCAGAATCTCAGCAGACACTTCTCCTGGATTATCATCAGTCATTTAGAGGAATATTTGATTTGGGCATACCTGTGTCTAATATGACTGTGTCTCTTTCTTAAGTCCAAATCACTAAAAAAAATGTTTTCATATTATTTTTGTTGTAGTACTGAAAACAGGTATCCCACCTGGTTTATATTAGGACTCTACTGAGCATGAAGCCTGGCACTGACTTTTATTTTTCAAATCAAAATGAAGACGTACTATGGCAGTAGAAACCTTATAATCGTACCTTAATCCCATTTGAAATTATATAGTTTAACACTAAAAACTTTTCTATTTCCCAGCTCTGCACACATACAGAGATGCAGGTACCTGTATGTGGTCGTTTCGGAGAGCAGCTTTCAGCTTCTTGTACTCGTTGGAGGCGTGGCTTGTGTCTCCAAAAGTAAAACTGACCAGCCAGCGATGACGGGCCAGTTTATTCTGGAGGAAGGAAGTGAATACAGCTTTAAGTTAAATGCTACAGTTAAAAGCAGCAGTTGTCAATGTGCTGATCCTCATGAACAACTACCAACTCCTTAAGGAGAAATCAGATTTCTACCACTCACATTATTAACTACAAATTTTGCAGTTTGAACAAAACATGATCAAAAAACACAGGACAGAAAAAGCAATAAGAAGTAAATGATAACAGAAGTCATAGGAGGAAAGGCATGCAGACATTAGTTAAAGATTATTTTTGAGCGGAGAGCTGAAGAGGAACAGAGGTGCTTGGACCAGGAATAGATCCTCCGACCAGTACGTCAAGGACTGTAGCCTCTGGACTGTATATGGGAACATGCTCCGTCAACCTAGCCAAACCAGCACCCCAGACACTTTATTTTGCTAGACTTGCAGTGATAAAATGCACATTTTGGTGGTTTGTAGGAGCTCAGAAATTCAGATGTTATAAAGGGAGAACCAGCTTTATTATTCCAAGATAATCACAGGAAATCAAAATATCTGGAGGTATGTCTGCTTAGGGTTTATTTACACCACACTTTTGTCTGTGATTGACCATGACCCAGTTTTGGGTCCCTACCCACCAGCTGAAGAACACATCTCTGAACCCCTACCTTAAAGCTGTCACTGGTCAGCAGCTCCAGATCAGGAAGATGACTGATGACTTGATTATAAATCTCTCTGCTGTCCAACGTTTTTAACCACTGAAACACAAACACACAGAGTCAGTGCTGCAGAGATGCCTTGAATAAAACTGCTGACACTTCTGTGCTGGATTTAGACAGATAGTTGTGTTTTTCTTACCAGTACGCTGCCTTGTTGGTCCAAAGAACTTCCAGGTGGGAACAAACCAGTCGCTCCAGTAGTCACCTTAAATACAGCAAATACACAGATTACCCAAACCACGTCCAAAATGCAAGCAAGCTCCAAATATCATGTAGGACCGCACTGCATCACAAGTTATTCTCACATCAGCGTTTGAAATGAGAACCAGAAAATCTCTGCTGCAAAATATAGTTTTCATAATGGATCTTTGACCCAAGTTTCACTTTGCAGAGATTTTGCACCTCCTGTGATTTAAAACTGCAGGACACATTGGAATTCTTATAACATTTTGATTGACTGTTCAGTCCTACTGTATTGGCTGTTTTTATCAGTAAACCTTACCTGGAAACTTTCACAGAGCTGCTCCTGTGTGCTGCAGTCCATCCATCCCACCTTCACTAAACCATCCTACAAAAAACAGCAACCATCATCATAACTCTACGGTACAAACATTACTCTTATTTCACAGAACCTGATGGAGATGAGACGTTTTAGATGTGGTTACAAGAAGTAAAAAGAAGCCTGTATTTTTTTCTGTGTGCAATTTTGGGGTTTAGTTGTTTTAATGTAGAATCCTACAACAGTAAACTGTAGTGCAGCTGGTTTTTATCTCATTTAACACTTGGTAATAATGCATATTTTAGTCATTTGTCATCAGCCTTTTCTGGTAAATAATGAGTGTTATCATGGAGCATTTCAGCAACAGCAGTAAAACAGAGCTCTGCCACCAAAGCGCCTAAAGGCTGTATTAACCCCATTATGGTGTAATAACGGACCATTAATCTAAGTGCGGATTTAATATATTTCTTTCTGAAATAGCACTCAAGCTAGTTTAACAGTATGAAACTCAAATCAATTTATCCTTAGAGTGATATCAGCTGAGACTTACATCCCTGTGACGTCTCATCCTTTAATTTATACATAAAGAGGCATCCTGTTTTGACAAGTTATCTCCCCTCTGTGCCAGCTTTGAAGGGATTAACACTGGAGGTGAGATCAGGATTGGTGGAGCCAGAAAGGGAGTGCATAAATATGTGTGCATGTCTGACTGTTTGTCTCTGTGGGGCTCCTGCTGTGCTTTTGCACCAAAACACTCACACTGTTGCATAATCACTACAATATCTTCAGGTATGGTGATGGCGGAGCTTTGTTATAGCACCGTCATGGAAATGCAGTGTGAAAATAAGATGTTGTTAAATTTACTAATGTGCTCTCACCAACATCCCCGCCAGTTTCCGCCGCGTTCTTGACTCCAGGCAATCTAAGGGAGAGAGCAAGAGAGAGAGAGAGAGAGAGAGAGAGAGAGAGAGAGAGAGAGAGAGAGAGAGAGAGAGAGAAAGAGAGAAAGAGAGAGTGGGGCATTATTTTTTCTTCTTAGACTCTGAAACAAATTTAACGATGCTCTGTAATTGTATTCCCTGGTCCCTTATTCTGAGCGTTTATTTTTCCTATTAATAGATAAATGTTTTTTATTCGTAGTTGTGTCTGCTGTCTTGTTACATCTCTATCTTGTTAACTCTTATGTGACTTCCTGGTGAAATAAAAGTTGAGTAAATAATAAAAAACCAGTGAGGCAGGCTGACTGTGTAGTCAGCTGCGAAATGATGTGCAAACACAAAACAAAGTGAAGTAACAGGATCACTTCTAGTCTCGATCATGTATGTCTGAGATGAATTACCGCCAGTGTCAGAGCAGAAGGTGATCAACCAGCCGATGCCAGATGCAAACGCTGACTCGATTTCGCTGAACACATTTCCTGAAAGAAGTGAAACCAGACCCCACAGAGTGATAAAAACAAGACTGATAATCAGATTCAGTCTAAAATAACTGAAGGTAAATATAGTGTTATAAGCAGGAAATGATGCATGATGTGGAATGTTTACCCTGCCAGAGCTCGGTGACGGTCGTCGGGATGAACTGCATGGAGAAGCTGACCAGGTTGTTTTTGGTTCGCTCCTCAGTAAACTTCTCCGGTCTCTGGAGGGAAAAAAAAACAGAAATAGACAGGACGGCTGTAATGCTGAGCATGTGTCACTATACCTGAATTATTAACTTCAGTGTGATACTGGTAAGAGTTAAAATTATAATACTGGTTACTCTACCATGGAAAAACGCAGGCCGACTGATCAATTTTAAATAAATTTGACTAAACTTGGTCAGCTCCTTAACTTCATTTGGAGGTTTTGAATTCTGCTGATTGTTGAATTTTATCAAAATAAACATGCAGGTTTGTTTTTAGTGTAAACACATGAAGCAGAAGATTTGACAGACAGAGGTGAAGAACTATGTAAGAAAAATTACCGCAGCCTGACAGAATCACGGCAGCATTTATTGTTTAATTTCAGTGAAATTTAGTGACTGACTATGAAATAATCAATAAATCCTGAACAGACCTGTCCTGCTCTGAATATGAACAGGCTAGGGTAACTGCTGATGCCTTTCCTCCTGCAGAGATGGTTGTTATCTCCACAGTTCACTGCTCCAATCCGGATCACGCCATCCATCTCTTTGGCGAACTCCCTCCACTAACAGGTAGACGAGGAAATAGATGGATGTTTTCATTCTTGGTTATCGTGTCAATGACATTAATTAGAAATGGCTTAAAAGCAACATTTAAAAGCTAAATATCTTTGTGCTTGATCAGTATGTGGGTGTTGTGTTACCGTTGGAGCGAGAGTGTGGCAGTGAGAGCATCGTGGGAAATAGAAGTTGATGAACCAGATTTCTCCAGAGTTCACTGCTGCCTCTGAAACACAAACACAGCAGGTATGACCGCACTGTCTCCTGTTCCACACAAATATTTTAACGTCATGTTTGAATGTTCTGCAGATATTTCCCAGTCATGAAAGTCCACCCGTTGGTCCTTAAGAATTAAAGACATCCCATGTCTTAGCCACAATCCAACACTGTTAACTTTAAGAATGTAAAAACATTGACAAAGCTGCTTTACGGTAAGTTTTAATACCGTTAAACATTCCTAAAATGTTCCTTTGGTGTATGGTCATGTACTCTATCATTAGGTAAGAGCATTGGTGGCAACCCAATCTTACATCCTTACGTAGGGCTGTTCGAATATGGCAAAAATCTAGAGAAGTCTAGTACTGAGCAAGAGGATAGCTAAGCCCCTTTAACATATAAAAATCCTCATTTAGTCTCAAACATGCTTTTAATGTAAACGGTGATGTACTATCAACAGAATAAACCTTGTGGGGTGAGAGACCAAGTAATGATGAACTATTCATGAATGAGCCTGTCCTACTAAAGAGCTCTTTAATGTGAGCCACTGTTCCTTTCCGCCATCCTTTGACGTCATTTAATCCACATTTAAAAAGCCAAACTGGTAAAAATGAAGAGCCGTTTCAGAGCTAAACAGCCAGCTCTCTTGAGTTCTTGAGATATCACGTTCATAAACAAGGAATGTGCACAAGCTCCATGACCTTGAGCTTTGACCTATGACCTCCAAAATCTGATGAGTTCCTCCTCATGTGAAAATGAAAACTTGTGCAAAGTTTGGTGAAAATCTGTCGAGGTGTTTTTGAGAAGTTTTGTTCAAAAGAAAGGTCCATACAGACATATGTATGGACGGACAACCCAGAGACATAATGCCTTCGGCCTATCACCAGCGTGGTGACATGAGATTTGTCTGTAGGTGTAAATAATAAAGATGGTAGCTCTTACCAAAGTCACCACTGTCTAATGTGATGATCTCCAAATCATCATCATAGATACCTTAAGAAAAAAGAAACAAAATATCAATCAACAGCAGCCAAAATTAGATAAACAATTCATGAGATGTCCTATCATGTAGCATTTCTACAGTTCTGTATGTAAACAAAGACAAACCAAAATCGTATCTGTAGTAGCTCCAGCTCTCGTAGCGTCCACCCTGCTGCTGCTCGTCCAATCCCTTCTCTCCGTATTTGTCATATTTCTTCCTGAGATCCTCGTCCTTCAGAACCTCATAGGCTCGATTCACCTGCAGGAAATTCTCATGTGCTGACGGATCGCCCTACAAGACAAAATCTTATCAGTGGTTTTATAAAAATAAGTTTAATAGAAATAACTTCATTTACATCGCACCTTTAAAAACAGATGTTCACGCTGCCTCAACAGACATAGCAAAGGCATGAACTCAGGGATTCATTTTATTTAAGATGAGAAGAGTCAGAGCAGGGTTTGGGGGTTGAGTAAGAAGGAGGGGGTTCAATGCTTAAATAAAAGTGTAGGCATGGCAAAAACTGCAAAAACGCCAGGCAAATTTCTGCAAATTTTACAAAAACATTGGCAGTAGAATAATTTAGGGACCCAGGCCCAGACCCAAGTACACTTGACCCCTAAGTCTGGTTCAATGTCAGTACAGGAGCACCTTACTCAGCACCTTACTTAAAGAGGAGGTATTGGAGCTGTGAATGCAGCCATGCTCGAGTACTGGGTACTTCTCAGCAGGTAGAGTTGTAAAGAAAGAAAATATTTTCTGTCTCTTTAAAAACTGTCATATGCATGGAGCACTGGGCCCACTTCTTCCTCTGGGCTGCACAGTAGATGTGTAAAAAAGAGGGTCATAGCTGATGTCTCAAAAATAAAAATAAATAAATAAATTAAAAAAAAACACCCATAGTAGCAGGATGGACTCTACTATCTGCATGGATCACAACCAAATATTGACTTTAGTGGTTGCCATGGTTTAGTGGTTTCCTCTTTCTTCTTATTGGTGAAAGCAAGCCAGTGGGGAAGCACTCACACTCAGGCATGGTGCAAAAAAATTGTACCCAACGTGAAAATGCCCTTAGATATCGTGCACAAATTTGCAGTTTTTGACGGATTCATTACTCTTGTCCATATCCATTTTGTGAAGTAAGAGTAGTTTTTTAGGACATGGTCCCTTTGGATGATACTGATCATTAAATTGCAGAGATTGCATCATTTTAAAACATGCAAGATTGGAAAGTCTTAAAGTATTAACAACCTTACTTTCGTAGAGGATGTTGCTTGTCTGAGTAACTCACAGGGTTTTTGTCGGGGTGCATGGTAAGCGCCAGCTTCTTGAAGGCCTGGCGAATCTCCCTTGTCGATGCCTCCCGACTCACTCCCAGCAGTTTGTAAAAATCCCGGCCCTCCGCCCAAACAGCCACCAGCAGGGCAATGAGCAGCAGCAGCCGCAGCATGAGACGGACAGGACAATGCCCCATCACCAGTCCTCCCAGTGATGACCAGTAACTACAACACAAAGATACAGACATTACTGTCACTGTTGAGTTGATGTGATGATCTGATCCACCCCACCCTGGAGCTCTGTCAGGCAGGCATGCTGGTTTACAGCTCTTGTTGTAATTGTTCTGTTTGCTCCCTCTCTCTGTCTGATGTGTCTTTGGTGGATTGGCTAAGAGCACAGGAGTGTCTGGAGGAGTGTCTGGATGACATTAGGCTCCATCAACCTCACAAACTTCATGCCCTGGGGTCCTTCAGACTGAGTTAAGCTAATAGCAAGAGCTAAGTAGTGTCGAAACCAGTTTTCTTTACCTGCTCTATGAGTACAAAGTACTGTTCATATGTTTGATACAAGCTTAAAAAGGGCTTAACAGTCTGACTTAGACCAGGGATTCCCCAATCTTTTCGGACTGTGGTCCCTAAGATAACAGTGCCCCTGGCCCTGGAGGTAGTTAAAGCATATAAAGTTGCCACAGCTAAGCATTAACAGACCTTAAATGATGTTCAAAGTTAGGTTTAATCAGCATAATCAGCGCTGTGAGTGTCACCTCTGTTGAACTGAAAGCTTACATGTTCCGCTGCCGTGACTCTTCCACACTGCAGTGCGAACCTGCAGCTGTAATGTAAACAATCATCCAACACATCCCTGCAATTAGCGGACCATATATTTGGCTACAGCATTACCAAGCATCCACGATAAAGACAACGATGACCTGAGTAAATACAAAAATCCTTTTTTAAATGAGTATTTCATTTATTAAGGAAAACTAAATCATAATGAAACTTATAGTCTTCTAGGTCACTTCAAGCACTGTCTAAACTGCACAAATGCATTGGCAACATTTCAGTTTGGCCATTTCTGGTTGTAATTTTGACCGTATATGTGTTTTTTCCTCGCCTTCATGGAATAAATTGAAGTATGGACAATTTTACCGACCTCAGTAAAAACCTACAGGTCAGTAAAGTAGCTGAACATTTTGTTCAGTTACGACTTGCGTGTGTCATATATGTATTTATGAAAATAATAAATTAGACTGAAATAGTAATTTCTTGTTAAAACATCTACTTCAGGACAGTCGGAGTACACATTAAGTATAGATAAACAGAAGGTAAGCAGCTATAAAACAGGCTCAGAAATAAGCTTTATAACCCCTCTACAACAGTGAGAAACTACCGAGTCACACAGATATAAACGAACTCTTAGGTGACGTTGAGACTTACTTAATTCTCCTTTATAAAAGAACAGAAAGATTAAAAGACGCTAAACAAGGCTAAGCTAGGCTACTGCAGCTGTGTTAACACACTCAGCAGAACTGTTACAACTTGCTAGCTAATTAGCGGGTTAGCTTCACTGTCGCGTTAATGTTTATAGATTACGTTAAAAAATGATGAGGCTAAAGCAATTTTAGCATTTACTAAAGTTTAAACTGCAATAAAAGAAGAGCTCCTTTACCTTAGACGTGTCTAAACTTCGCAAAGTCTGAGGATCCGCATCAGGATCCGGCTGAGACCGGCATCAAGTACAACACGACAGCGCATACTACTTCCGTTGAGTGCCTTCAGAATAAAAGCATCCCATCAACAAAGACGGCGGTGCACAGGTCGTTTTTTTATTCTTAAAGAAATGAATAACGTTAACCTAAAAGTGTCTTGTTCGTTTGGGTAACTTGACTAAATTTAGAGCCCATTAGACGCATTCCGATGACGCAGCGTGGTGCGTTCAAGAATTCACCGTCAAAGGAGCCATAACGTTACTTAAATTTTGTACCCTGTATTGCTATTATTAAATTTTCTGATTAAATCCGTTCATTTAGGATTTATATGCAACGCCGGCTACAGCCTAAGATTACTGAAATATTGCCTGTGACAGTAGAATAAATTAAGTTTGGTATTTTTGTTGTTGATAGAAACTTGGAGGTTGTTCTTAATGTCCCTGTACAGTGATTAAAACATGTCTGTATTTTTGGTTTGTTGTATGTCAGCCCACTGTGTTATGAATAACCAGGCCAACTTTCAGTCATGCAAAATATCTCTAAGTGTATGAAAATTAAGCTTCAAAATCACGAAAAATAAGGCAGTAACATCTGCTCTCGTGTGGTGTTGGCGTGTCGGTTGAGTGAGCTGAAGTCACACCCACTCAGGAGAAATAAAATCCTCTCAGATTAAAAAAATAAATAAATAAATAAATAAAGCTTCTGATCAGAGGTCAGCTTCCTGGCTCTGTGTCAGAGCAGAGACAGAAATTGGGGATGATTTTTTTTTTTTTTTTTTTTTTTTGACACACATCTCTCTGTTATGATACTTTAATTGACCCATAGATTTGGTAAATTTTCTTCATAATATACAAAAACAGCATGTAACTGGCTGTTAATTTTTAAAAAAAGGCAGTATGATTTTATATCATTATGGCATTCAGGGGCGGGGTAAGTCCCCATCAATACCAATGCATTCATGGGCTCAGATTTTTTGTACTGCTGAAATTAAAACAAGCCAGGAAAGAGGGGAGCAACTTTCTAATGATCTTAATCAAAAATTCAGTCACACATAGATCTCAGTGTTTTCACATGTTTACAGCAATCTTATTCCAACATATCTAGGGCGGAAAGCCACAAAGGTTAGATTTAACTTTACAGGGACATTAATAGTGTTGTTTTACTGGGACAATCTTTATTCACAAGAGTCAATATTTTAAAACTAAACCCAATCTGAGTCACTGTAAGAATGAGTTAGAACTTTTAAGTAAAACTCTACAAGTTGTTTAAGACAAGAGAACCCTGACGTTGTCATTTATTAAATAATTGTTTTAATTTGGCACGAAATAGCTATATTCTTCTGAATAGCTATATTCTTCTGAATTATGTTTATTATTGTTATTTTTTTAAATTATCATTATGAATACACCTTATCTATTTATTTTGTTTTATTGCCCATACTCATTTACTGTCTGAAATTCTCATCTTTTCAAGTCTGTAATCACTCAATTTAAGTTGTATCTGATATGTGTTTATGTTTGAAAGTGCTTTCTTTGTTTGTATTTGCATATTGTTCACACACACACACACACACACATATATATATATATATATATATATATATATATAACCAAACCTTTCATTTTTTGTTTAATGTCTATTTTTTGTGGGTTTTCTTGGCCATATTGGGCAGAGCTGGGCAATTAATCAAGTTTTAGATTCAGTTACAATCCTAAATTGTCATTATATAAACAATCACAAAATAATCCAGATTAAACAGTAATTGTGCAACTTGCAATGTTATCCTCATTTTGTAAATGTTCTAAAGTTTATTGTATTATTTTGGCATTATAAGTAATTTTCTTCATTTATATATTGTTATTGCATGCCATCATTTATTACACTCATGTTTTTCTTTTTAAAATAATTGTTTTTAATTTCTTGTTTTTATTGCTTGTTCCTCAAAGGTGTTTAGAGTTTTTTAGTTTGATAAATACTTGTAGTGCTGATGTTGTAGAGTCAGTGAGTAATAGTGTTTTGTGATCATGATCTCACTATCATTTATAATGATTGGGCCAGTGATTTTTGCCAGGAGTAGCTCTACTCTTTGGATCCCTTAGTGCCATTGTTGTTATTTATTTTGCACATTTTTGTGTAATAGTTGTCATCAAAGGTTGGTAGAGAGAAATTTCATGAAGATTCATTTTCCAAAAAAAATAACACTCCAAAGATCATACTTACATATATTGACTTGGAGGGAAATAGTAAAATAGTTGATATAATTATTCAACAAAAACGCTCTGAAACTTTTTCATGCGCAACAAAAATCTTTTTTCTTCCTGTGTCATACTGCAAGAAAGTAAGGGATATTTCTTCTAACTTTTATTATTTCAGTGCAGTTTCTGGAACTGAAAATATCAGAAATGTCTGTGGTTTGGTTTAGAGTTTGTCCACTTTGATGTGTTTATTAGAAATGCACCCAACATTAAAGCAGCTGAACAAAGACAACAGTGTTCCTGTCCTTTACATTTCTTTTCAAAATATTTAAACATAGATATAGACTGAAAATCAGTCAGCTGATTGATTGTGTCAAATGCCTTGTAACAAACAAAGTAAACTGTTACCATATATATAATCATTCTGAACAATCATATGCAATATTAAACTTATACTATTAACAATGTTTCTGCCCTGGGAGAAAAACGACACATTTGAAATTTCCTTCCAGTGACGCTATCTAAAAGCACCGGAAGTTAGTCTATCAGTTAGCTTAGCTGCAATGGTACTCCGTACAGTCGGCCCTATTCATCAGCTCCTTTTGACTTTTAAAGAAACAAACCGCGGTCAGAGACATCTCGTTTAAGGTAGATAACTGTATTTAAATATATGATTTATCAAATTGTTTATCTAAACGAAACCAACTTTAACCCAGGAGTGAGATACCGGGATATTTCGGTTAGCTCTGCTAGCCGTGTTAGCTAGCTTTACGTCTCTTCACCTGACGTCACGTCCTACTTTTGAAAATCGCGGCCAGGGAGGATCGAGGCAGACATGGAGCTACAAGGTAACTATTTTTTTATTATTGAAGGTAACGCAACTATTATAACAGTTAAAAGTTTGACAGACTGTTGGTCAGTTCCTCCCCAAGAGTCAAACAAAAGCGCTATTTCCTGCATGTGTTTTTCACAGCGGTAGAAAAGTGCACCACTGTTTTACTCAAGTAAAAGTACAGCTACTTTGGCTATAATATGCCTAAGTAAAAGTTCTAGTCTATTAATCTACTGAAGTAAAAAGTATTTAGTTTTAGTACTGAGTAGATTGTTCAGTAAAATATTATTTTTCCTTAGTGGCAAGAACAACAAGAGAATATTGGTCTCCAGCCAGGTTTTCCAGGTAAAGGCACAGCTCTATCATAAAGTAAAATACACAATACAAAATTTACAGTGTTTAAACATATGCAGAGTTAAATTGAATACTTTAACAGTGTCTATACTAGTCCACACTAGTTAAGCTACACAGTATGACAGAACTGCAGTACTTTAAAACCTGTGGGAAAAGGAGTCTCTTCTGTCAAGAATAAAGGAGAGTCCATCTCATGGCATGACAATTCACACTGATGAAGAGTATGCTCTGTGCCCTCTTTAGGATCACCTTAAGTCACCTTAAGTCACAGACGGGATCTCTGTCTCAGTGGATAACTTCTCTCATAGTGCATATGTGTCTCACAAAAGAAAGCAACAAAGGAGCACACTCCCAACAATAATAATCAAGGAAAAAAAGACTTACTTAAACAAAGAAGTCAGAACTAAAAATGTCCTTTTAAGCAGTTTAGTAAGCAAGGCACAACAGACGCGTTTTAACTCGTGGTGTGCCTTGCTTAAACAAAACTGCTTTAAAGGACATTTTGAGTGCTGACTTCTCAGTTTAAGAAAATATGTCTTACACCAAAAACAACAATCCACCAGAAACATGAGCTAAAGGACCGCAGGGGGTTCACTGTTCAACAGGCAACATCCAAACACAACTAAACACATTACACACATCTTAACAATGTGCACAAGGGCGTGATGGAGAACTCTGCCCTCACATCCCCTCTGATTTGGAATTGCCGTAGACCAAGTTTAGATCAGCTGACACTTAACAGAGCTGAACTAACACTGGTGGAAATTTACCAGAGGCTTGTGGCAACCCTAAAAGCTGCCTGGTCTGTGCTTACTTACCACATTCACCCCTTACTCCACCCTAAAGGTGTGGAATTTGATATTTTTAAACAGATTATTTTCCCATGCCCCTTGTTGTGTCCATCAACCATCATCAAGCAGTATTACTTACCTTATCTACGCCTTACTTATGCCTAAATTTTTGGCCCACACATGCCCAAAAGTTCTGCACAGTACTGTATATAGCAGCAATCTTTCCTCTGACTGGTGATTCTGATCATTTTTTCTAAAGTTACCATCTATGGCCTAATGTTTGGCAAAAATGGAGTGGGGAAAAGCCCCCAATATCCAGTCTTCACAAACTCTCTGCCTTTAAAGATGTCATCATTTAAAGCTTATAAAACCTTCCATCCCTTCATTTTTTATTACACTGGCTTGTATCAGCCACCGCCCTAATTACACATAACTGATATCCTTCTAAAAACCAAAACTGACTAGTTATCAATCGGGCTTTAGACAGTGACAGTGATCAATGATCTCTAGTTAATAACCAGTTCAAACAAATCTTTTCTCTTCCTGTCTCTCAGTGGGCTCTGAACCGATGACCCTTGGGTCTCCCACGTCTCCAAAACCGGCCTCTGGAGCTCAGTTTCTACCTGGTTTTCTCATGGGTGACCTACCTGCCCCAGTTACGCCCCAGCCACGCCCCTTCAGCCTGACCGCGCCCCTCGCTGAGAGCACAGGTAGGTGCTGAGCTTCACATTAAGATCCTGAGTTCAGATCAGCTGATCTCTGTGTTCTCTTTAGATTCAGTATTTCCTTTTCTCTGTTATAGTCGGAGGTGGAGGAGGCTCCGCCCCTCAGCCCGTTGTCCCCACTCCCAAAGACAAGAGTGGAGCCCCACCTGTTCGCAGTATTCATGATGACCTGGTATCTGTGTCATCACCACTCAACGCACACAGGCAGGTGAGAGCACAGAGAGGACAATTTGGTTGATGTTTGATCTTTATATTAGATCTGAAAAAATTCTGATCATGGTTTAACCCTTCGTCTTTCTTCAGTCTTTTCCAGTGATGCAGTCTCCTCTGTCTGCACGTGGAGCCTCCACCCCAGGCACAGGTACTCACTCACACTGACACAGGTGTGACCACTGTTCTACAGGTGTTTACAGACCCTTTTCACACCGACAAAACAGTGACGTCATTGTTGAAGCTGAAAGCAAAAGAAAGCGAGACTGGAGGCGAATAGCAAACACAGAGTGTTTGCCATGTTGGAGACTTAAGATGTTGTTGTGCTGTTGCTAATTTTATGTCAGGGTGTTTCTGATTTTTATCTGTTTAATGTGCATCTTGCTGACCAAATCATTTCTTTAATTTTTCTATTCTGTCAGCATGAACAGTGTCATATCATACATATGGCTCAGCACAAATCAGCGCCTTCCTGTCCTGGGCCACTAGATTTCAGAGTTCTGTGCATATAACAAGCACTGTGTTGTTACTGTCATCAGTAATGTGATCAGAATGAGATCCAACATTTCACATTAAGTTTCTTTCATCATAGTTAAGTTACACTAAGCATATGGCAGTACAAAAGACATAATATATCTAAGAAAAATGAAAGTATAGCAAAAAACTGTTATCTAAAAAACCTCTTAGTTTAATCATCGATATTAACTGAATCACTTCTAAGCTGTCATACTGAGATGAAATATTCAGTAATATTTGCTAAAATACATTCTTGGATAAGGATTTATACTACATACTTGATCTTAAGCCCAAAACAAGCCGGAGCCTCCCAGTACTCATCCAAACGATCACCCCCATTATTTTCTGTGTTCAAACCCACACCAGCAGTGGCTGGATACAAAGTACCACACTTATTTATGCCTTTCCCGATGCAGTCAGCCACAGTAGGTAAAGTGTTTGCCTGACAGAGCAGCTGTTTTGTCCATCTCAGCTGCCATGGTAGCATCTCTGGTTGAGAGCACAGGAAAAGAAATTTAACCGCATCTTCCGTTCTTGGTGTAGAATAAATGTGAGGTCTCTGCTGCTGGTGAAATGCCACTGCTTTTATTGTTTCCTCACTTGTTGAGGCAGGGAGGCGAGCCCTGAGCTGGCTCTTGGCTCTGATATCAAGCTCCTGGCCAAGCAGGCTACCCACTCCTGACAGCCCAGTGGCTACTAACAGGATATAAGCTTTTCAAAATCAAAAATAAGCAACAAAAGCTGTCCTTTAAATTAAAAACCAATATTGTCATAATATTGGTTTTTAATTTAAAGGACAGTTTTTGATAATTATGTTATGGTAATTATGTATCTTTATTGTCATCTGTGTAATTTTTGTTGCTTGGAAAATGAAAATAAAATACTTTAAATAAATAAAAAACCAATAGTGATAAATAACCTTAATCTCAATATTGATCAAATAAATCTGCATTATCAGTTTGGCCAAAACTGTTTAGTCTCAACTCTAAGTCTACTTACCACATCACCCTGTCCACTTTGGTGCTGGAGATAAGACAGACCTAAGGTACGACCAGCCGGTGCAAGCATATGCATATATATATATATATATATATATATATATATATGTGTGTGTGTGTGTGTGTATACATATGTAAATATATGCATATTTGCAAGTTTGATGCTTGAAACTGAGATAAATGCATATGAAATTAATAATTCTGAATCACAAATAAATCTTGAATAAATAAAACTGCATGAGGACAACAAGTTATGAGGGAGTTGTGATGTATGTGGCCGATCTGGTTTTAAGTGCCAGTTCTCCTTTTGTGAACATTGGAGACTTGCTATATTTGACGTTTTTTTTAGACATTATTAAACAAATGGTACAGAAGAAGAGCCATTTGGCAGCCAAAAGACTGGCCCTTATTACTGAGACAAACAATTCAGATCTCAGTCAATCCAGTCTTGATGAAGACGTCCCAGACCACCCTTATATACAGTCTGAGCTATCAGACATATATTGAGGTGTGTCTTCACACAGCATTGAGGATTACCACTTGGTATCTGAAACCCCAAAAGGGCAAAACTAGTAGGAGTACATCTGTCTGTGTGGAGCTCCTAATATGCCATGCTTCCTCAAACTCCCACAAAGCTGTAGTTCAGTGTGAATTAACAGATCAGGGAAATGTTTAATATGAATATCTGAAGGTGTCATTCTGATGTCAGCTGTTTTCACTGTCTGCCTCTTTCCTGGCCCCCCATCTTTGTCTCCAGGTGTGCAGCAGGTGTGTCTATCTCCGGCTCAGGTTGATCCTTTCTACAGTCAGGGAGAATCTTTGTCGTCAGACGATCAACTCGACCAGACCTGGGTCACTGTTTTCGGGTAACTACACTCCTTAATCTTACCCTTCATTCCAGGCCAGAAATGATCAGACTCCTGAGATCCAGCAAGAGCCCACATAACATCTGATTTATTTATATTCATGTGCCTAATCTGTGGAAATGCATCTGTGGCTATTCAGGATTAGGCCACTTCAAACAAGTCACCTGCTGGTGTTTTTTAGGGATGGGTATCAAAGTCTGGTACAGACATGATAGCAGTATCAACATATCCAGTATCTATCAGACGGAATTACAACACAGATACCAATACTTCATTTCGATACCCTGCCAACCCCGTTGAAAGGCACGCTCTCCACTTTTCTTATCCCATGTTCTGCTGGCATCTTTTAAAGATAGTCCTTCGGATCATTTACAATACCCAGACAGCTTTTATTCTCCCATCAACTTTTAACTCAGTTTTTCTCTCAAAAGTATCAACTTAGGCACCTTTGAGGCACCAGCACTGTATTAAAGGTAGAAAAGGCACAGACAATACCCAACTCTACTGCTTTTACTGTGTTTTTTTTTCCTCTTCATAGCCAGTCTAATAGATACAGCTGTTTCAGAATGGGTGTGTGGTGGCTGTATAAAGAGAAAGCTGTGACGGCGTGAGCCGGAGTGGACTAGTTGCAGCCATCACACTGCAAACACGCACCCAGTCTGAAATAGATGTAGAGATCATATGTGGTCATGTGCTGCAAACCCACAATGTAGTTCATACATTTTGTTATCCCATGCATACAAAAGAATAGAAAAGGCTTTATCCTTTCTTATTTTGAAGCTGGCTGTTTGTAACAGTAACTGTTAATAAAGGAAGGAAGGAAATTGGTTTCAAGTTTCAATGAATGTTTTAGTTTTTTTTTGGATTGCTAGGATTTAGGATATAAAGTTACTGCTATGATATAATCGTGATATCTCCTTCAGATTTTCTAGACCATAATGTCTGCTTTTATTACACTGTTATACAAATGCATCAACTGCTTTTGTGTATCTGTTTGTGTTAGTTTTCCTCCAGCCTCGGCCTCCTACATTCTGCTGCAGTTTGCTCAGTATGGAAACATCCTCAAACACACGGTGAGATGCTAACTCAGCACTCCTTATTTTGATACTAAAAGTCAAATTTAATAGATTTTAAAATATGATTATAAGGAACTCAGGCTGGATGTTTTAACTTTTATATCTCATAATAAGATGTTATCTGGAATTTTCAAGCAACTGTAACTCATAAGATATTTATGACTAAAAATATACAAAAACACAAGCTGAGATTTGCGTTTTTTGCTTTGGAGCTAAAAGAAAATCAGAGGTAAAGTGACGCCGTTACTGACATTAATACTTCTTGACAGATGGCGTCTCCTGGTAACTGGATGCACCTTCAGTATCAGTCCAGACTTCAGGCCAGGAAGGCTCTGTCTAAAGATGGGAAAGTGTTTGGAGACGCCATCATGGTGGGAGTCAAACCGTGTATAGACAAGGTCAGTGCCTCTTTTAGCATCCTGCTGTCTAATTGGTCCTCTGTGTGAGTTTGAAGCCTGGATATAGTTGTGAAATTTTGACATACAGTTGTGATCAAAATTATTTAACCCCCATTGCAAATCAGGTTTACTGTAAAAATGTACAGACTGTCAGCTGTTTGCAATGAACAAATCAAACAAAAGCAATTGAAATAGCTCAACACAACAAACACTTCAAGTGGTTTCCCCAAATTCAAAGTGCAATTTATACTGACCTCTCCAGTCTCAAACTTATTCAACCCCTTAACAGAATCCCTCACAACAGCTCAAATATGCAGTGTTGTTTCAAGAACACATAACGCAACTAATCAAGGGCTTCGATAGCTGCAATAGTTTTGCGTGAGCTGGAACACATGAAATACCTGAACTGTGAGGGGTTTGTTGAGTGTCTTGTTTGACTGCATGATAGAAATATGGACAAGTCATAAAAAATGGTCCAAAAAAATGAAGAGATCATTGCCCTTCACAAACAAGGAGCAGGATACAAAAAGATAGCAAAGGTACTGAATGTTCCTAGAGACACAGCTGGAAGCATAGTTCACAAGTTCAAAGTTGCAGGAACAGTGATGACACTGCCTTGATGGGGCAGAAAAAAAAAGAAGCTATCAATGGCTGTAACCAGATATCTGAGAAGGCCGGTTGTGAAAAACCCTTGAGTGACTGCAAAAGACCTCAAGCAAAACTTGGTGGCAACAGGGTCTGAGGTTTTAGTGAGTACAGTAAGATGTGTACTGAATGTAGACGGTTTTCATGCCAGAACTCCTAGACATACACCACTATTGACCCAAAAGACCAAGAAAAAGTCAGCTCCAATGTGCTCAAAAAAATAGAAATAAGCCACAAAGATTTTGGGATTCTGTTCTGTGGAGCGATGAAACAAAATTGGAACTTTTTGGCCCGATGGATCAGCGGTATGTCTGGAGGAAGAAGAATGAAGCATACACTGAAAAGAACACTGTACCCACTGTTAAGCATGGCGGAGGCTCGGTGATGCTTTGGGGCTGCTTTGCATCCTCTGCAAGATGGATTCATGAAGTATCTTGAAATCTAGGAGGAAATGTGTCGTCTGTGAGGAAATTGTAGCTTGAGTATCATTGGACCTTCCAACAGGACCATGATCCCAAGCATATCTCAGATTCCACCAAGGCTTGGCTGCAGAAGAAGTCCTGAAAGATTCTACAATGGCCATCACAGTCCCCTGACTTGAACACCATAGAAAATCTCTGGTGGGATTTGAAGAAGGTGGTTGCAGCATGCTGACCTACAAACATTACTGAACTGGAGGCCATTGCACAGGAGGAATGCGATAAGATTCCTCTGGAATGCCTGTGTCTGGATATTCATCTTGTTCGCAGCAGGTCATAGAAGTAAAAGAGTGCTCTACTAAGTACTAAAGATGCTCGTCATGAAGGGGTTGAATAATTTTGAGACTGGAGTAGTCATTATAAGCTCCATTTTCAGTTGAATTTGGGAAAACCAATTGAAGCATTCATTGTGTTGAGCTATTTCAATTACTTTTCATCGCAAAAAGCAGATAGTCTGTAAATTTTTGCTATAAGCCTGATTTGCAATGGGGGTTTAATAATTTTGATTTCAACTGTACTTGTTGATACCATATGATTTTTTTAGATTTATGTTTTTAGATTTATTTAACCTGGAAAACCTCACAGAGATCAAAAAGTCTCATGTACAACAGTGTCCTGGCCGAGACGGGCAGCAGCATTCAGAGTTAGTCATAAAACAGAACAACTATGACAGATAGATCAACCAAATCCTGACTCACAGAGCACAAAATCATTAGCCTGATCAATTTTCCTCCAACACCTTTAACCTACTTTATAAAGGTTTAAAGAGAGCAGAACACTTAGTCATAGGCTGTGTCTGAAACCACACACTCATTCCCTACTCCCTATCCACTATATAGTGAGCAGCATACAGTGGACTCAACTGCAAAACACAGAAATGATTTTGAACACTACTCTGGCCCTGGACAATGACATCATTGCCATCTCACAATTAAAATTTTCGCAACAACAGCTCATAGATTTCCATGACAATGGCTGAGGATCGGAATTAACGGTAGAATTTCACAAAAAACTGATACTAAATGTAACGTATTTTCATAAAATATCGAAATAGGAATAGACAGGTTTTGTGACTTCAGTGGCAAAATAGATGATGGTCTCATGTCTTGTAATAATCATGGGGGAAAATAAAGTTACTTCCTTTTTAAATCCTTAGCATCTTCTTACAAACCAACTTAACAAAAAAGCCTAAAAATGTTTTTAGTTGTGTTCCTGTGCTCCTCTCGTTCATCCGTCTCGTTTGAGTAAAGCAATCACAATGTATGATGGTAAATATTGCTGGGTTAGTGACCATCGGTTGTTCACTACTTTTCATAATGCATTGTGGGATAGAATGAGTGCTCTATATAGTGAATAACAATGGTCACTCAGAATTTGGACATCACTACATAATGGTGTATTCATTATATAGTGCACTATAGAGTGAAAAGGGAGTGATTTGGGGCAGAGCCATAGTCTCCTGGAGCAGACTCCTCCTGCAGGAGCAGCATACCTGAAACTCCTTTAACCCAGTCACAGTTAGCACTGATGGCAAGTCTCATGACCATGTCAAAGAGTGAAGACTGAAGCTTCCAGAACTTTTCAGATAAACAGAATCACACAAGTATGATGGAAGCTGAAGCTTCAATTGAGTGTTTTAGTGTAAACGCAGTCTTCTTTGTGAAATTATTGATCAATGAAAACAAGAGTATCTCTTATTTGTATTCCAGGACTTGCTGTGGTATCAAACAGGCATCAGTAATGATGTTTTTAGTAGAATCATATCAAGCTTTAAAAGTCTGGTCTCGGTAATGTCCTGATCCTGAACTTGTGCTCCTCTCCTCTCCAGAGTGTGATGGACAGCTGCACCACTGTGTCTTCACCCCTCTCCACCTCCAGCTCGGCTCTCCCCTCCACACCTCGCTCTGCCATCAGACCGCTCAGCGCTGCCTACAGGAGCTCCAGCAGCGACTACCATGTAACGTCACATTTCGCTTCCTTCCTCACCTGAAAATCAGCGCTCTGCTTCATTTGATTGTGAAGATTAACGTGTTTCTGGTCCTGTAGGTGGTAGCAGACAGACAGACGCCCAGGAAGGATGACAGTTTTGTCTCGAAGGCAATGGAGTACATGTTTGGCTGGTGACATTTCTTAAAGCATCATGGGGAACTGTTGCATTGGAGGAGAAAGGCGAATGATTGGACAGATGTATGAACTGATTCACTACAGTGTGTGGAAGTGAGAGAGAGCGTGTGCTGAGGTGGAGGATTTTTCTGTCTTCTCTTCTTTTATAATCGGTCTTTTTAATGTTTTTGTCTCAATAAAGTTTTTTTCCCGGATGTAAAAAAAAAACAGTTGGAGTGATATTTTAAACCACATTTGAAGGGAAGTAACAGAGCATTTCCTAATGACTGAAGGACCTCTGAACATCTTACTGACTGTGTCAGTGTCTTTAGACCAGCCAAATGTTGACACAGGTCTGTGAAAAAGTATATCTCCCCCAATTTCTTATTTATTTGCATATTTGTCACACTTAAATGTTTCAGATTATCAAAATACTTTCAATATTAGACAAAGATAAGCTGCGTGAATACAAAAGTCAGTTTTTAAATGAGGATTTTGTTTATTAAGCGGATAAAAGTCATCCAAATCTGTCTGAACCTATGTGAAAGTCATTGCCCCCACAAAAAATAAGTATCTTCTGGAAAATTTTAGCTATATTCATTTAATTCATTCAACTGAAATGGCTTTTAAAAAGAAAAACTGAATGGCACACATGTCCCTAGGATCTCTTAAGGGTTAAACAAATGTATAAATAAAATAATAGATTTATAATCTAAAAACTAAATTAATAAGAAAACAAGTTTCTTTTATTATTTCTCTAATTCATAGTTGTCAAAGAGAGACATGGCTCTTTCAGCTAACAGCTAACTTTATCCTGCTCTGCTTTATCCCACTGTCCTCAAACAGCTACCTTTACACTTACAGTATTTCTTAATCTTACATTTGACTGACAATACTTAATGCATTTATAACAACCACCAAATTCATAGAACATCAGATCAGCAAACACTATGATTTCACAAAGACATTTCAAAGTTGATAACACTTCAACGACAAAGGTCTAAATGACAGAAATGAACAGTGTTGCAGGCATGAGTGTACTTATGACTGTACATAAAGCTAGATAATGTATAAAAACTATAAGTGTGTAAAAAGATTCATTTTTATGCATTTATTTAAGTATTAGATATGAAAGAATGCTTATGTAAATTGGAGAGATGTGTTTAGTGGTCCAACAGAGCTCCTTAAGTGATGGCCTATCAATCATGTTTTATCACCTGTTATACCATGGATCAATAATTTTCAATTATAAGTTATCATCTCTCAACTGTAAATTAACATCTTTGTCTTAATCTTAAATCAGTCATCCTCAGAAGAACTAGAGATCATATCTGTCTCCACATTTCAGTCATCAACATGACTACAATGTCATTTGTCATCAAAATTTTAAAGTTGATTCCTTTGTTCAGTGATGAAATTAAGATTCTGATGGAAAACCAGCATTGTTCAAATGTCCACTTGATATAGATATGAGTTTTTTCTATCCTTTCTATGATTTTCTTGTTTTAAATGTTATATTTTTCATTCTGTAAAGCTCCGAGTTTCTCTGTGAATGAACTCACCTGTGCCTCTGTGTTCCTGCTGTGAAGAAGCCCCGCCCCCTCACCTTTTTCACCTCAAAGAAACCAGGAAACAGGTTCAGATTTTTAAAATTCCATACACACCTGGGACAAAGCCCGCCTCCTCTCCTGCTTCTCCAGGAAACAGGTTGTTATTTTATTCATAAGAGACACACAGAGCGAGCGCCAGATCAAAACCAGCAGGACGTATACTGAGAGGAGAGCAGAAGGGATTACTGGGAGTTCTGGTTCTTCTGTGATACTGGGAGTACTTCCACTTTACCCAGGTACTGAATCCACCAACTGAAGCAGACTAAAAAAGAACTCAGAACCAAAGTAAAAGGAACTTTCAGAGACAGGGAGTGGCTTCCTGTTTGCTGCGTCTCCAGCTTCACTCCAGACAAAATGGCGTCTAAGTTAGAGGAGGATCTGAGCTGTCCAATCTGCCTGGATATCTTTAAAGATCCTGTCATTCTGTCCTGCACACACAGCTTCTGTAGAATGTGTGTGGACAAGAGCTGGAAGGGGAAGGAGAGCAAGGAGTGTCCTCTCTGTAAGAGGAGACACTCAAAGGATTACAATGCTAACTTTACATTAAAACATCTGTGTGAGACTTTTCTATGGGAGCGAGATCAGAGATCTTCAGAGGATCTCTGCAGTCTGCATCAGGAAAAGCTCAGACTCTTCTGTCTGGACCATAAGGAGCCGGTATGTGTCGTCTGCAGAGATTCAAAAAAACACAGCGAGCACCGATTCAGACCCGTCAATGAAGCTGCAGAAGAACACAAGAAGAACCTTGAGGAAACTCTGCAGCCCTTAAAGAAGAAGTTAAAGGCTTTTAAAGAAGTTAAAGTGAAGTTTGGTCTAACAAAAGCTCACATCGAGGTCCAGGCCCAACACACAGAGAGACAGATTAAGGAGCAGTTTAAGAAGCTTCATCAGTTTCTAGCAGAGGAAGAGGATGCCAGGCTGCGTGCACTGAGGGAGGAAGAGGAGCAGAAGAGACAGACAATGAAGGAGCAGATGGAGGCTCTGATTGCACTGATAGCAGATCTTTCACAGACAGTCAGAGCCACAGAGGACCAGCTGACGGCCCTAGACATCTCCCTCCTGAAAAACTACAAGGCTGCAGTGGAAAGAGTCCAGCAGCACCCTCTGCTGGAGGAGCCACGGCTGCCCTCAGGAGCTCTGATAGACCAGGCCAAACACCTGGGCAACCTGGGCTTCAACATCTGGACCAAGATGAAGGACCTGATCTCCTACACGCCCGTCATTCTGGACCCAAACACCACTAGATCAGACCTCATCCTCTCTGATGATCTGACCACTGTGAGAGGAGAAGAGAGACGACAACTTCCTGATAATCCAGAGAGGATTGAACATTTCTATGCTGTCCTGAGCTCTGAGGGCTTTAACTCAGGGACTCACAGCTGGGACATTGAGGTTGGAGACAGAATATCTTGGTTCCTGGGTGTATTAGCAGAGTCAGTCCAGAGGAAGGGAGACATTTGGTCTGGATTATGGAGAGTAGCTTATAATCGTGGTAAATACACAGCACTCTCACCCTCACACGGTCACACTGTTCTCTCAGTGCAGACACAGTCAATGAGGATCAGAGTGAATCTAGACTGTAACAGAGGAGAGCTGTCATTCTCTGATCCTGATACTAACACACTCATACACTCCTTCAGACACACTTTTACTGAGAGGTTGTTTCCATATTTCAATCCTGGTTCTGAACTGCCACTGAGGGTTTTACCAGAGAAGGTCTCTGTTACTGTGGAACCAAACTAAAACTTTACAAGACAACGATCCATCCAGAACAGAATCGTTTCTTTTTTTCAAAAAAGTTCCACATTCAGACGGTGACTTTTTAATACCATCCACCATGAACACAGATCAGCAAAAACGTCTAAAAATGCTGTAGTTAACATACCAGGACAGTAGGTGGTGCTGTGACCTTGTAATGAAACAACACATGCATGTCAATAAAACAGTGACAAAAACTTTATGTTGTATTAAAATAGTGTTGTATTTTCTTCGGAATAGCCCCAGATTATGCTAACATCTCTTCTAGTTCTCGTTGCTAATGATAAGTTATTCTGATTTAAAAATAACAAAAATTTTAAAACATTAAAACCCATAAGGTCTTGTGTCCACAGCCAGTGCATTTTGAACTGACAGCTCATACTCTGTTTCAGAGCATTTCTCATATGCGTTGATTGTGGCGTTTTTTAAAGGAAGTGTTAAAAAGAAAACATCAAAACAAAGTAAGAAAAAATCTTGAACTGTAGACCTAGAAAAAATTAGCCTTGAAAACACTTGTTAGATCGGTTTCTCCGCTATGTTCAGAAGTCCCACCCTTCTTGGTTTTGATTGGCTCTCACTGGCGAATCAAAGAATGTTACATTGAATAGCACAGCAAAGAAAACAACTGACTCTGAGGCTTTTTCACTCAGGACAGTGAGCGGTGAAAACTCTGAACTACATTAGCGTTGTATTAAAAATGAGTGCAATCAGCACAAAAAGTACCGGCTGTGGACACAGGTACTAATTTGAAAATCAGAATGTGTGTATATTTAAAAAAAAAAAAGTTTTATTAATCAGTTTGAACATTACAAATACTGTTTTGTTGGTTTATTTATTTTTGCTATTTTCAGTTTAATTCAGCTTGAAAAAGAATATAAATCACTGGATTCTGTTTTTAGAAAAATGCTCTGCCAGATCAGTCTTGTTATAATGAAGATATCCGCTGTGAAAAATTAATTTTTCCACGTACAAATATTTATCCTTCAACCTTTAATTTCTCATATATTTTCTCACAAAACGCAGCGCTTCCTGCTTATGGGAGCAGCTGGAAAAGGAGAGCCTTTTCAGAACCATATTTCTATTTCCCATTTTTTAAATAAATTATATCTGCCCCTTTTAAGTGATTACAACTATCTTTTATAATCATAACTAGGAAGCTTCAGTCCTATGGAGGAGACAGGAGTCTACAAGCTGAAGTTTCCATGTTAAAACTTAATAACAAAGATGGAGGCTTGTCTTGTTTGTTTTTCAGAAGAGACTCACCTAACCGCAAACTTTTTTTTTCTGGTGACCCACTTTTTACAAAGTACACGACCCAACAACTTCACTTTTCCATATGTTATTGCTTATCAAGCCTTCCTTTTGCACTGTCCTCAGCTTTTTGGTTGAGCTGATGGCTGGTGGATAATGTTAAATCTGGACTCAATATGATGCTGACCTGGTGCTTTCTGTTTTACAAGCCTGAAAGAAACTACTTCACTCTGTCATGTAGGCTTTCTTCGCAGGCTTGACCCCTTGGACCTTCAGTGGTCATCTGGTCTGGAACAATGTGTTTCATTTTCATTAGCCACCCCACTGAATATAATATGTACTGCAGACATACATTTTACATAAAAACTGAGGCAAAGAAATTCTGAAAACTCATTTGGTGACCCTAAAAAATCTCCAGAGATTTTGGGGGGGTGGGGGGTGGGGGGTGGGGGGGGGTGTGGGGGGGGGGGGGGTCTTTCTGCTATCTAAGACTGGGATGAAACACATGGATGGTTCATGCAAAAGTCTTATGGTGATAACTCTTGTGCTTTTGGCTATTTTGTTTGGCTTTAAATGATGAAAACAATTCAAATTGATGTGTATTTTTGACAGCAATAAGTCACTTTTGTGTGTGTGTGTGTGTGTGCCATGGGGGGTGTTGAAGAATAACTAACATGAAGCGTTGTAACAACAGAGAAATAATCCACCAAGTGTGATTTACTCACTTTTTGGTCTAAGTTTATATATGAAGGAGTTTTACTTCATTTTACTTTGAAAGCAGGACAATAAAAGTTTAGGTTTTGTGTTTTTTTTTAATCTTAGTTCATATTTGTGTGTTTGAGTTGAGAGATACTTCAAAACAACAATTATTCCCTACATTTTCATTGATACTAAAAGCAAATAGACTCATGATGCCATTTATGCATTATGGTAATCACAATGGAAAATTATAATATTGTTTTGCATAACTGCAATTGTCTACAGCACAATTAAAAAACTATTTTCTGAAAATAATCTTGATTAGTGTAGGTATTTTTACAGTAAAGTAGTGTGTTTTTTTTTTTAAATGAAATGTTTAAAGAGACTGCGTAAATGTGGGGTCAAAGATGTTAGAATAACCCTTCAGCCATAATAGCTTTCATGGATCCTTTCTGTTTTTTATCTGGTAAAATTTAAAAACTAAAAATGATCAGTTTGAGCAAACAGGCTCTAATAAATTGCCTTATTACAGACTTGAAGTACCAAGAAAATATTTATCTTTGTTAGATTTATCTGTTGTCCAGATCTGTCAGGTTTTGTTAAATGTATGTCAGAAATATTTGTGTTTCAGTGATCAGGCTTTAATGTTTGCAGTGTTTTACACTGAAGGAGCATGATGCTAGCAGAAGTTATGGGAAAGTTGTGAAGACATCGGGGTGATGATCCCTGTTTTCTTTTAAATACACAATAAAAAAATGTAGCTTTTTTTTTTAAGTGTTTGCAGATGTGTCACTGCTATACAATGGCATTAAAAGTTTTACAGTTGTCTTATACTGAGTTTAACACTGATCAATAACCACCTTTATTCATGAGGAATACGAAACTATGACGACAAAGAAAAACCTTTGATGATAAAACTTTGAGTCTGTTTAGTTTTCCTCACAGAGACAGGATCAGACCAGAGCTGGACTGCTGGCATTTTAAACCCATGTGTTGAGGTTTCTGATCATGTTTGTCCAGCAGAGGGAGCCACAAGTTCAGCTGCACAAATCTAAGAGAATAAGACAGAAACCAGATACCACACATTAGAAACTCCTCTTTTAATTAGAAATTATTTTAATAAAGCCTGAGCTCAAGTGTTACCAAAAAAAAAACAAAAAACAAAAAAAAAAAAAAACTGGTGAGGGGCCACAGATGGCCCTGAAAAAGGGGGTCCAAACGTATTTCACTGAGGGCCACACACAAAAAAAGACCAGTGGCCCCTTTAATATCCTTCTCTTTTAGTGTGTAAAAGTTAGTCAAACCAAACCAGTGGAGGTTAAGATTAGTATCAAAGAAAAATAGCCTACATCACTGCTTTCACTGATGAAGAGGCAAGCAGCCAATCAGTGTTCAGGATTTTGGAGTGGACAGTCAGATTCACTGGCTCTGACTCTGATCAGGATGAGAACACCACGGCATGCAGCAGAGAGGAGCCATGAAGACTGATATCGTTTTGATTGTGAGAATGCTTACCATTTAGGCCCTAGCTGGCCCAGGGGCCATAGTTTGGACCATATTTCCGTGTTTTACAAAATGTTTTTGCGTACCAGAAAAAAAAAAGGATTTCGCTTCGCTTTCATATCATGAAAAAAATTTCATTTTTATGAAATGTTTTTAAACTTTAAACAAATATTACATTCTGCATAGCATGGAAAAATCTAAAATGTTTCATTTAATATTCTTGCATTTCATATAAGTTTTGTTTCATTTAATACTATTGTGATTAATGATTTTGTTTTTTGTTTTTTAGTTGTTTTTTTTTTTGCTGTTGACCCTCATGACCACCATATCATCTATTTAGTTCTGTAATAAATTACAATATCATCTTCAATCATAATTTTACACCTTTAAGTGACTTTAACCAAATTACACATGAAGACGAGTGCATAAAAACTCTGGAATTATCTTTTCTTTCTTAGATGAATTTAGGGCTTTTTATGCTTTTTTTTTTTTTAGAGGAGGACAGTGGATAGAGTCGACACAGGGAGACGGTGTGGAGGAGAGGGTGGACATGAACAGCCCTTTTCAGGTCAAGCCACAATTTCTCAATAGATTGAGGTCTGGGCTTTGACTCGGCCACTCCAGAACATGCACCATGTTGTCTTTAAACCATTTCTGTGTAGCTTTCTCTGTGTGCTTTGGCTCATTATCTTACTAGAAAGTAAGTCTTCTCCCAGCTGTAGTTCTCTGTCAGACTGAATAAGATTGTCCTCCAGGATTTTCCTACGTTTTACCACATTCATTTTACCCTCTACCTTTACAAACCTTCCAGGGCCAGCTGATGAGAAGCATCCCCACAGCATGATGCTGCCACCACTGTGCTTCACAGTGGAGATGGTGTTTGTAGTGATGTGCAGCGTTTGATGTCTTGTCTGATGAAATTTCTTCCACTTGACCATGGATTCTTCCACATGCCTTTGGTGAACTCTGGTTCAAATTTAATCTGAGTTTTCTACAACAGTGGCTTTCTCTTTGCCACCCTCCCCTAAAGCTCTGACTGGTGAAGAACCTGGGCATCAGCTGTGAAATGGAAGGAATGTGTGCCACATTCCTTTTATTTTTGATGATGGAATTAACGGAACTCTGGGGGATGTTCAGAGCCTTGGAGATGTTTTTGTATCCATCCACTGACGTCCATGTGGACATTTGTGGCTTTTTTCTGATATTATAACAGCATGCAGATGAAGTGATTAATCCCACGAACGATCAATAATCATAATATTTTACTGTTTCCTAGCAGATAGATTATGAAAGTCACAAACTGCAGCATGTGATCTGGTTGTGGTGTTTCAGGTGAAAGGACTGCTGCTGCTTTTTGTGATTTCAATCAATCAAAGTGAGCGATTACACAATAATAAAGCAGGGTCTGAATGTTATTTCACTGTTACATAATCAGCATTAATGTTGGAAAAAAGAGCTGTAGCCTCTTCTAGAGAATGGATTTTAAATCTCAAAGGGATCTTTGAATCGATGAGCGATTTTAGAGCCATGTCAGCATACACGTGTTGGAACAAAATCTGAGAGCAGATTGTGAATTAAGAGTATTGTCCTCCTGAAATATTTATTATTTTACTTTACTGCATAACATGTTTTATTTTGATGGATGCAAAACAGCCAGCCCGGAATTATGAGGTTTGGAGAACCATTAAACTAAATGTAGACTCCAAGAACATTCACACAAGGACAGTTTTGATTTAAAGTCACAAAAATCCTTGAACTGTGAATTTCAGTGAAAATGAAGGATCAATAATGTGAAAAAATAGCTAATGGAGATTCAATTTACAGTTGTCACCAGCTGATTGGATCCATATTCTGATAGACATCACACATTCAAACCTTGCACACCAAGTTTGATGCTTTAATTTTATATTCATTGTGAAAATTTTCAGTACAGGGCAATGTGAGCTCAAACCTTCCTCTGAAGGCCTCTGTTTTGTTTTCTAAGATTTTGAGATTTCTATTATTTAAAGTGTAAAATAAATCCCAGTGAGTCAGTTTCTATGCAGTAACACCTCCGATGTGTCGCCTTTAGCCCAGATAAATTAAATACATTCTGAATATCCTGTGGATAAAAACAGCAGCGAGGGATCGATGGGATGTGAGAGGGGGGATGAGATGTCTTAGTCACGGCCTAATCCCACATTAAAGGGCCATCAAGAGGACAGCGTGCAGATTAACTGGTGGTTAACTGGTCGCCTCCACGCTGCAGGCTGGAACAAGTCACTCAGAAGGCAGAGGAAGGGTCCTACAGCACCTTTTTAGTTATTGGGTGCAAAAAATCATGTGATAAAGAATTATATACTGCCGCCATGAAAGTCAAATGCACAAATAAATAATTAATTGAAAATTTAATGCAACATGAAAATAATGGACATTTAAGGAACATAAAAAGCGTGTCATGACATGCTAAAATAAAATCTTTGATGAATATTTAATGGAACAACTTTTTCATATGAAACCAAAAAGTTCTAATAATCCTTAAAAATATTAATGGAATTAAGAGATACTGTCAAATGAAAAAGACATTTAATGAAATGCTTAAATATTTCATAAGATTCAGAAATATTTTCTCTAAAATGCAAAAAAAAGTGAAACATAAAGAAGACTAATGGAGTGAAGAACATTTCATGGAACCAAAAAAAAAAGGAAAAAAGTGTCATGAATCCTAAACCATGCAATGAAATGTAACACAGGATAAGAAGCAAAATTATTTTATGAAACACGCTTTATGAGACACAAAAAATGTTTAAAGAAAAAAACTTTTTTATATGAAGCACAAAAAAGATTTCATGAAGTGCAGATATGTTTTCAAGATAGTTTTTCATTGAACCACCCAAAAAAAGTTTTACCAAAATGCAAATTAAAAATCTTTTGAAGCGCATGTTTCAGAAAACTCTAAAACTTTAAAAAAGTGAGTGAAACCCATACATGACATGCCAACATTTAACAAAAACACTATTATTTCTACTACTACTATTTTAAAAATCACAAAAACATTTAATGAAACACAGAAAGGTTTAACTGTTTTTTTTTAAGATTTATTTTCTGTATTTTTGTGCCTTTATTTGATAGAGGACGATAGTGGATAGAGTCGGAAACAGGGATGAGAGCAGGGGAGAGACATGCAGCAAAGGGCCTCAGGCTGGATTCAAACCCGGGCCGTCTGTGCCTTAACCACCCGGCCTCCTGTGCCCCAGAAAGGTTTAACTGTTTTACCAAACATAAATAAAATAAACCACAAATCATTATACGGGAGGTAAAAACACAAAAGGGTTTAATGGAATGGATGAAAAAAAAATTGTGAAACGATGACAATATTCAACATTAAACCAAAGCATTTTAAGAAATGCAGAACCATGAAAAACATTCAGTGAATAAAAGCATATCATGAAATACACAAATAAAATCCTAAAAATGCAAAAACTTCAAAAAACAAAATCAAATTCAAGTAAAACCCAAAACATTCAGTGAAATGCTGGAACATTTTGTAAAATCCCAAAATATTTTTAAACACATAAGCATTTTATCAAGACAAAAAAATTGACCTAAGCACAAACATTGATTAGAGAAAAATAATTTTATGGAAAGCAAATTTATTTCATCAAACTCAAAAAGATTTCGTAAAATACTAAATGCACAAAAATGATAAATGCAAAACGTTTGATTAAAGAAAAAAAATGAAACAGAAATGTCCAATAAAAATTGCAAAAGTTTCATTGAGCATGGAAATAATTTGTGAAACACAAAAACATAGAAATAAATGTAAAAGAAAAAAAAACTTTCTGAAAACAAAATATGTTGTTTCCCTAAATGGTTTTGTGTTTTGTTCAGTGTTTTTGCTATTGACTCTCATGGTCACCATAGATTTGTTTAAGACGCATGAATGAAATGAGATCAACAAAGGCAAAAGAAAGCAGATTTGGTCTTAGAGAGGAGTTTATTTTTAATTTTTCACATAAATACTTAAATATATCCATATGAACTGCAGAATTACTTACAAACACAAACACACCTGGAAGCATTTCTCATATCTCAGAAACACAATTTGACACATTTCCCTCCAGTGTGTTCAGCCTGACATATGGCAACGACACCCCCCATACACAGAGAGGTCACGTCCATACGAAGTGAAATGTCCATGCATAGGAGAAAATCCGTCCATTACGCTGCAGCATGAAAACGAGCTGCATGCAATAAGAAGATTAATGCATCATTTATGGAAAAGCTGCAGAAGCTACATTTAGAGCTGAATGGCAAGCAGAGAGGACATCTGTTTAAGAGAACGCCCATCTCTGTTCACTGTACACATCCATGTGAATGAAAATACAATAAAAAGAAATAATACAGACCACGTAATGCTACCAAGATTACATAATATTAATTAAAATTGAGTGTTATGCAATAAAAGGTGGAGGTTCACATATACACTTTATCACAGTAATCCACAGTTGGAAATCAACACCAATCTTATTTACTGCAGAGATGACTCCTGCCGCTGTGCAGTGTCAGCATAGCTGTTAAACGGCATAACATGACATGCTGCAGTGGTTCCTCTTATGCAAATAGTTCACCTAAAAATAACATTTGTGATTGTTTATAAGCAGCCATATGAACATCTGTGTTGAGACAAGATAAAAATTTCCCCCCGAAAAAAGGAAAAAATTAGAAAATCCTACATTTGGCAGAGCAGAAACCACACTGAAGACAAAGCATATTCCTTGAATATCCTCTTTTATCTCAGTGGCAATTCAAAAAAACTACTTCTAACAAACTTCTGAAGTTCTCATGTTCCGACTAGGCAGAAAGTACCCTCTGATTGGTCCGTCAAACCAAAGATCAGCCCCAGCATGGCGATAAGGAGGACTGATGGGCTGCCATGCCCTCTCCGACCTCCTGCAGAGAGCTGTCCGTCCTCAGGCTCCAGCAGCGTCCCGTTGCGGAGGCTCTCCGTGCTGTTCCCCATCTCCTCTTTGAGCTCTTGCTGCAGCAGTTTGGAGATGAGGCTGTTGAAGCGGTTCTCCGTGGTGGAGACGATCTCAGAGGACACTGTGGTCAGATTCAGCTCCACAGGGTCCACACACGTGCCGTTCACTTTGGTGAAAACTACCTCGCCGAGATCCAGCCCAGCCACGGAGGAGGGTGAGGCGCAGGGGATGTCCCGCACCAGCTTGTAGCTCTCCATCCAGTCCTTGAGCCACTCCAGCAAGCAGTCGCACACCCACGGGTTCCTGAACAGGTAAAGACGGCCCAGGAAGTAGATGGGCTGGAAGACAGGAAAGGGCAGCGTGGTGAGGTTGTTGCTGTTCAGGTGCAGCGTAATCAGACTTGTCAGGTTCTCAAAGGTTCCTTCCTCGATGTAGAGGACCTGGTTCCTATCTAGGTACAGGACCTCCAACTCCACCAGGTCGCTGAACCACGTCTTGGACACGTTGGTCAGCTGGTTCCCGCCGAGGTTCAGCATCTTCAGACGGCTCAGACCTCGGAAGGCGAGCCGGGGCAGATCTGACAGCAGATTGTCATTGAGGTAGAAGTTCTCGAGCCGAACCAAGTCCTGAAACGCCTGGTCGTGGATCACATTTATCCGGTTCTCCTGGAGGTTCAGGTACCTGAGATTAGAGGATGGAGAGGTTAGAAGAAGGAACTTCAAGGAGAGACAGAGGGTAGTTTCAATCCCAGAGATCATTTGATCTAGTCTAAATCATGGATCTGTTTGTTATAGTGCTGCATGATTATGTTCACTTTGGTCCAAAAAAGTTGGGACGTAGTTTAAAACGTGAACTGAAACAGACTTTTTCAACAGTGAATGCAGCATAATAAGATGTTCAGTGTTTAATCTGATTAACTTTGTAGTTTTGTTGGGGAAATTCACACATTTTGAACTTCATGCCTGCAACATGTTCCAAAATAATTGGGACAGTGGCAAGAAAGGACTGGAAAGGTTGTGGAAAGCTGAAAAACACCTGGAACATTCCACGAGTATGTAGGAGCTTTTCTGAATGGCTTAGTCAAAACTATCATCAAAGAATGTGTGGGCAAATATTTCAACAGTTTATCCGCAAAGATTATCAACATGCAACTGAGATCTGACTGTCCACAGTCCATAATATCATCAACAGATTTAGAGAATCTGGAAAAATTGATGAACACACAGGAGCAAGGCTGAAAACCAACACTCATGGTCTGATGAGTCCACAATTCAGACAGATTTTGGAAATAATGACTGGGGAGTGATCTGGGCTAAGGTGGAAAAGGACCATCCAGACTGTTTTCAAAGTTTAACAGCCAGTACTGTGATAATGGGGGTTACATGGATCACCAGCACATCTATGAGTCAGCATTATTACTGAGAGGTGTGTACAGGTTTTGGAACAACCATATATCTTGTCAGAAGCGTCCCTGCAAATTTCAGTGACACAATACCAAGACACATTTTGCATAAGTTACAACAGCATGGCTTCACGGTGAAAGAGGGCACCTGCCTACCTTTCAGACCTGCCTACCACTGAAAATGTATAGTGGGGCTCTGGTGTAGCTCAGCTGCTAGAGCAGGCGCCCATGTGCTGAGGCTGTAGCCTTCAAAACCAGTCACACGATCCATTCCTGCACTGTCCAGCAACTTAGGATGAACACTGAGGAAGAATAGGAAATAATTCCACTTTAAATCCTCAACAGTCAGTGTCTTTAGTCCACTCTTACAGAGTGTTGCTAGAAGAAAAGATGATGGACCACAGTGGTAAACATGCTGCTGTTCCAACTTTTTTGGAATGTGTTGCAGGTATTTGATTAAGAATATGTAAACATCCTTCAAAAAAGTTTGAGTTTGAACAGAGAGTGTGTTTATTAATTAATTTTGGATTACACCCTCTTACATAAATCAATAACTGGCCATTCATATCCTACCTGCCCAGGTAAAGTCTGTGAGAGTAAAACTCTGGATTCCTATTTCTTTAGTAATAAATCCTGAACTAACAGCAAGAATAAAAACCTGTAGTGTAAATGTCTGTGAGGCTCCCTCACACCTATCTGTGGTTTTTACCATGCCACATGTTCTTCTAGCTGGTAGCTGGTTTAGTCAAAAAAAGCTCAGTGCTGAGTTAGGTCAGATCAAGGATGGTTGATGTTCTCACTAGAGACTCATCCAGTCTGAATAAAAGCAGTCAGAGACCCGCCTTTACAAGTAGTCCAGGTGCTGTGGCTCCACCCATACCACTGTTTAACTAATGGCTCTCACACCTGACCTCTTTGTTTTCTGCTGAAATGAACTCGAGTAGTTCTGAGTGGTTCGTTAAAGAAACAAGAATCATTCCAACTGACCCTTTGCTAGGCCACTCCATAAAGCGTCCATGATTCAATCCTAGGGCTGCACGGTGGCGCAGGGGTTAGCGCTGTTGCCTCACAGCAAGAAGGTCCCTAGTTCGCTTCCCGGACAGGGTCTTTCTGTGCGGAGTTGCATGTTCTCCCTGTGCATGCGTGGGTTCCTCCCACATGCTCATTAGATTAATTGGTGACTCTAAAATTGGCTGTGAGTGTGAGCGTGCCTGGTTGTCCCTGCGATTGACTAGTGACCAATACAGGGTGTACCCTGCCTCTTGCCCAAAGACAGCTGGGATAAGTTCCAGCCCCCCTGCGACCCTGAATAGGATAAGCGGTATAGAAAATGGGTGGATGGATGTATTCAAGTCAGGATGTTGAAGCAGTGAGCTTAGAGCAATCAGACAGCTGATACTCCTCATATTCAGAGTGGGGTGTTGAATTTTTTACTTTCCATAAGGTGTAAATCAAAAGGAGAGATGTGGGGGATATTAATATTACAGTGTGGATGACTGCTGGATGACAGCTGTATTTATCTAGATGTACAACCCTTATAAAAAAAATACATTGCTGTGTAAAATGTTAAGTAGAAGTCAATGATGGTCAAATCTCATAAACCCATATTTGATTCACAACATACCAGATGTTGAAACTGAGACATCTGACCATTTATTGACGAATACTTGCTCATTTTGAATTTGATGGCAGCAACACATTGCAAAAAAGTAGTGTTGTAGTCAAGACCAAAGTACCTCAGACCAAGACAAGACCAAGTTTTGGGTGTCAAGACCAAGGCCATACAGTATAAATCCATTTTAATAAGTAATTACAAGGTTAAACAGTAAAAGGCACTATGTCTTAAATTTTAGTTTGCTTTAAAATAAATTTTACCGTAAAAAAAACAGGTGTCTGCAGCTCTGCTTTTAAAGCACCACAATGTAAAAATCTCACATTTTAGCAAATTTGTTCAACTAGCTTCTTATCAAAAATAAATTCTTGTATGTATTCAAAAGCCATGGACAAGTCTGGAAATGTTTTAAATACCTGAAAATTAGATGTTTATCCAGATTAGTCAGGTGAATGAGGCCTAAAATAAATGTCAAGAGGTATTTCTGAATAGAAATAAGATAAGAAGACTGGTTTGTTCAGATCTGAGTTTCTGCAGGTGTCTGACACATAAGGCACCTGAATAGATTTTCAAGGAGGAAGAACAATCAGTGACCTAACAGCAGCTGATTTGAGTCAAACTACAACATTCATTAATCAGGAACTGTTCAACTGAAAATCACATCATATACCCAGTCAGAACAAATTCAGTAACAAAATACTGGAAAATCTAATCTCACCTCCAGGAAAATCCTGAGTCCAGCCAGTCTGAGACCAAGACAAGACCAGTAAATATGCTCTACAACATTACAAGAAAGCAGGGACAAGGCAACAAAAGGCTGGAAAGGTAAGTGGTACTAATGAAAAACAGCTGAAGGAGCATTTTACAACTAATTAGGTTAATTATCAACAGGTTAGTAACATGAGTGGGTATAAAATGAGATTAGAGGAGCAGAGTCTCTCAAGAGTGAAGATGGGCAGAGGTTCATCGATCTGCGTCTAAAAATTGCGGAACAATTTAAGAAAAATGTTCCTCAACGTAAATTAGCTCAGACTTTGAATCTCCCACCATCTACAGTCTTCACTATCATTAAAGATTCAGAGAACCTGGAAACATATTGGAAAAGGAGAATAAACAGATTGATGGATCCACACTGATGATAGCTGTTTTTAGTTTTAGCATAACCATATGTTCGAGCAAGAACCACTTCACCCCTCAGAGGTTTATGGACGACTATAGAGAAGCATCAGTTTATGCTCTGTGCAGACGATGGAGTCCATCCTGCTAGTACGGACATCTATATTATTGTAGAGATGCAAGCATCGGCTCTCCTCCTGTTTTCATGTCTATCTACAGCTCAGAGGATGGAATGGGCCTGTGCTGCATGGATATGGCGGTTATTGAAGAGACAGGAGACATTTAGAGTCGACTTTACTACTTAACTCAATGCCAAATACCCAGTACATAAGAAGAGTTGTGTTCACACCTCTCATACTGTGCTCTAGTATGGTATGCTTCTGTTCACTGACTAAATGAACCAGACTCTGGGGTCTTAATGTGAAACCACTAAGGTATGAACCTTTTACTATCTTACAATTTGATTCCAGGCTTTGGTGTCACGATTTGATCCAGAATTGATTTATGATTAAAAAGTGATTCCTGATTCATAACACAGTCCCCATTACTTATAAAGAAAGGCTTATATGAGGATCTTTGCCTCTGGCTGTGAACTATGCCTGTGCTTAGAAAACTCCATATAGCTATATATCGTCACATACTCCTTCCTGATAAGGTTTGCAGATACAGATTCTAAATAATGGATTTGGCCTCAAATGCTGAGACAGTATTTTCATAAATCCCCCATGGTACTGTTAACAAAAAAGGCAGCAGATGGTGGCAGCAGTAAAACATGATGCAGCAATGCCTTACTCAACCAAAATAAGTTGGTCCTCAGACCGGTAACATGGATCATAGTGCCTATCAGCAGCTAAAAGTAAAGATCCTGGATTATTTCAGGTTTCTTCAAACACCAGAGTCAGGAGTTGGACACGCATTCTGTGCAAAGACAAGGTAAAACACTGCAGCAACACCACTACTTATCAACACATGACACCAGCCTGATAAGTAGTTAGCAACAACAGAGAGGCTTACCAGGCTAGTCTGTGCCATTCCAAACAGCACTGAATGATGCTGTTAAGCTAAAATTTACTAAACTTCTAAACAGGATCAGGAGATCATAAAAAATACTTTATATTCTATTTGTAAAGACATGAGCCAAACAGCAGCGCTGATAACCAAGTCTTCAAGCAGCTGCTTCAGACAGAGTGTTTATTCCTCACTCGTCTGTTCTGTACAGAAACAGTGCCTCTGTTTTATGTAGATGTAAAGCAAAAATTAATTCTAACAAATGCAACTGGGCTGAGAGTAAAGTGACACCAGAATATTGGTGATATGAAAAGTGTGAAAAACAACAGCAAGAGAGACAACAGAGGGGTGCATTATAAGTTTTCAATGTTAAATACTACTGTATTTGTATTTATTAATAGCTAAAAAATTATAGACTTTTATCATTTACTCTGAAGATCTGAATTTAAGTGTTTTTAAGTGTAAGAACCTTTAATCTGCACCTCTTCTGTTAACCTCTACAATAAAGAACAGCTTCTGTAGTCAATTCAGTGTAGGACATGTTTGTCATCCCAAATCAACTTACATTGCTGTAAATATCGTATTGTGAGACTGTAGAAAATACCCAGCCCTACTGTGAACTAAGAAGCTCTAAATTTTCACAGTAGAAGGTGGTCAAGATGATGCAGCTTTTATATTTTCTATGTTTTAACCCATAAAATCTGAGGGCCTCAAGCAGGCCGGCAGACACTTTTGCAACTATTCAGTTATTTAAAAAATATTAATATAACATGATAAACATCACCAGAAAGCTCTGAATCTTGGGATGCTGAACATGTTAACAATTCCAGGATAAAACCACCACAGCAGAAACAATGAATGCATTTATCAGGCAACAAACAATAATAAAAGTGACACCACTGTTAGAAGCTCTCCTGTTCCCTACTGATCAGAATATTCATCTAAAACAGAAAGAGTCCCTGCAATCTAAATCCAGTCAGATATTTAGTCCAACAGCAGGATCAAATCCAGAAATGGGCAGGTGTTGTATAATTTCATATTTGCAGTTGATATTCTCAATAGTCGTCTGTATTTGCAGTAATAATGTCTTTTCCCAGGTGATTATTGGCACCATTAAAGAAAAAATGTCCGTCAACCACAATCCTTTTTGGAGCCTCTAGATTGAAAATACTTGGGCTTTTCCTGATAAAAACAGGTGATAAATCTTCATTTTCTGTTCTTTTGTTCTCATCTTCAAACCTGAACCAGCCAAGCCTTCATGCTTTGGTCCAGTTGAATTTCCCAGCTAATACCTCACAGCTACAGCCTTCTACAGACCTCTGATTTACAATACAAGCTCAGACAGAAAAGGAAGAAACTCTGAGTGTTACCTTCCTAAAGAACATTTGTGCTTCCCAAAATGGTTCAAACACAGGATTCAGTTTAATTTGGGGATTCCTGGATAGGCGTTTTCGACTGATTTTACCCAGAATTCTAGGGGGTTAATTGGCTGTACAAGACAAAGATTAAAACCTAAGACAAAGATAACACTTATTTGTGCTTACGTTGCACAGAAATTTTATATCAATCAAGTGTGAGGTTAAGCCAGATGACTAAATATTGATAAGAAATGTGATCATAAAAGAATTTACAGTTTTTGTTTTGGTAGGAGTTTTTAAAATGAAGTATTGAGTATTTTTGAAGACAACCCTGACAATACCAGAAAGCACCCCAGGCCGGAGCGGCACCCTGGTTGAGAAAGGTCGATATAAGCCATGGTTCTTATTATGACCTGAGCACCAGCCTTAGTCAAAAAGTCATGAAAACTTGCAGATGCATCAGGGCTTGCAAAAATTGCTGTATTTTGTGGGTTTTGATTTTTGGACATTCCGGACTGCCTCGATAGCGGCCCCCAAACAGTTTTAAGATAATGTCCCCCTTAACTTTGTCCTAGAATTACAAAGTTTGAAGGGTAGATTCAACTTAACATGATCTACAAAAAAATCCTCTTGGAGCAAAACCTTAGCTCTAAAAGGGAATAAACCATTTTAAATGAATGATTCAAAATCCAGCTGTTTTTGCCCACTTCAAAGGCTCCTTTGAGGATAAACTCTTCCTAAAAAGTTCATCCAATGCAGTTTAATTTGGGTCAATCAAAGTAGAGACCTTAGTTATGACAAATTATTCAGCTTATGCAAAAAAAATCCACAGCAAGCCCTTAAGATTATCATAATTGTAAATAAACAGGAAGTGGCTTAAAACTCAGCTGTGCATGGTCCAATCTGACTAAAATGTTTCATGTATCATGGAGAACGCATTCGTATTGTCATATTTTGTGCAGGCCAAAATTACCAACTCATCAGGAAGTTAACCATTGTTTTTTTTTTTTTGTTTTGTTTTGTTTTGTTTTTGTTGTTGTTCTTTTTTTGTTGTTTTGTTTTGTTTGTTTGTTTTTTGTAAATAAATTATAAGAGCAGTTAATAGCAGTTGTTTTAATAAGACTAAACTTTGGAGTAAACTTCTTCAAAATGAGTCCAAATCTATGTAAAATGTTTTGCTGGTGTAGAAAAAGACCTTTTCGAAAAGAAAATAATTAAATTCATTCATAAAACTTAAGGGGCATGGCTTTAGAAGCTCATCAAAGACTAAAGTCTCGCCATGTAACAGGGAGTTGCTGTTATTCAAACATGCAGGGTGAAAATGCTTCAGACTTTTCTCGTGTAATAGCAGACCACTTTAGCACATTTCATCTTTACAAATAAAGAGATAACATTTCCTGCAGCATCGTCAGCCTGTAAATCATCATCCTGTGCTTGTTTTTCTCTTTCACTTACTTCAGGCTCCCAAGGCCTAGCAGGGAGTTGTATGCCACGGCCTCAATCTTGTTCCTCTCCAGGTAGATGTGGGTCAGGTTCTCCATGCCTCGAATGGCTCCGGGGATCCTCCTGAAGTTGTTCTGGAAGCAGAGCAGCTCTCTCAGCGCCGTCTGCTCGATGAAGATCCGATCAGGGATGTTGAAGAGGTTACAGTCCGATAAATCCAGACGAACCAGCTTCTTTAATCCCGTGAACGTCCGTGTGTGGAGGTAACTGATGTACTCATTGTGTGCCATTTTCAGATCCACCAGGTTGGACAGGCCCTGCAGGAGGGAGAATCGGCTGTTAGATATGAGTTTGTGATGTACGTTTCTGTGAGATCTCATGTCTGTGGAACTGCCACTGCTACTGTTGAAACTGACCTCATGTCTGTCTCCTATGTTTTAAAAATCATTTCAAATGTGATAGTAACCTGACACACCAGATGGATTTGTTTACGCATCCAGCTGGAAAACCTTCAATACTAAGCATTTGGGAAAGGGCAGAGCCTTCAAAAAAACTCAGAGGGTGATTGGATGAACGTTCTGTGACATCTTTATGGGCCAGTCAGAGCAACGAAACACATAACATAGCCATGACCCAAGGAGCGCTGCACAGCTACCGAGGAATAATATGAACCATGGTGGCTACAGACATGTCAGTACATGACTTTTGTCGTTTTTAAAAGAAAACAACTCACTGCTGTTCTTTGTTCTTCTTTTAATGAAGAAATGTAATCAAGTTCTGATAAAACTGGTGCTTTAGCGGCATCCACACTAAGCTTTTTCTCCATAATTGCACCGGCCTCTTGTTGCTGCTTGCTTACGTTATGACTCTTGAAAGTACTGCCCCTCTAGAAAAGCTTCCTGGTTAACACTCTCAGCTGCTTGCAAGTAACGTGGAAGTTCACTTTTAACAGCTTTTCTCCCTCATCCTCCATGAAACCAACACAGTGGTTTACTAAATCCACCTGATGACGAGACAGATTTACATACTGTGCATTAAAACATTAAAGGATCACACCTTAAAAGCTCCAGGGGTGATGAAGCTGATGTTGTTGTGATCCAGAGACAGAGATTTGAGGGACGGCAGCGTGCCGAATGCTCGCTCAGACAGAAATTTCAGCCTGTTTTTGTCCAGGTTGATGGCCGACGCCTCGCAGGGAAACTCTTTTGGCAGCTCAGCCAGGCCGGAGTGGTCGCACAGCACGCTGCAGCTCTTCTCCTGCGTGCAGGAGCAGGACGCTGGACAGGCCCGAACACATGCCCACCGGGCTAGCACCGCCTGAGGCAGCAAGCACAGCACAGAGACTGGAGGAGAGAGAAGGCAGGATGTCAGAAAATCAACATTAGAACAGGGGGGATAAGGTCAGGAGAGCCAGAGGACCAGACACTGACTTTGTTATGAAGATTATTATAAACCAGAGGGGAAACACCAAACAGAGCACTGTAGGGGGACGTTTGTTTGAAGACCAATCAGGATGGTAACGTCTCGCTGGAGAAAAAGCTTCTGTTTTTTCCATGTACTTTTTAGTTACTGCCGTTTATCTCTCTTCTCCACATAAACCACCATGGTTGGGTTTTATGGTTTTAAGTGGACAGCAGCTGCAGTTAATGGTAAGACTCCAGTTCTATTAAAATGCTGAGTTTTCTGATGAAAACTTACTGCTGGTTAGCTGTTCGTTGTAACAGTTTGTTGGTGTTTTCTCTGGAGGGTGTTATTTGGCTAATGGGCTAACGTGAAGCTAAGTGCTAGTGTTATGTAGTAGCTAATGAGCTAACATGAAGCTAAGTGCTGGTGTTATTGTAGTAGCTGATGGGCTAACATGAAGCTAAGTACAGGACCTCCAATCCTTTACACCCCACTGTAAAGGTTTGGAGGTCCCCTATAAGCTAATTGCTTCAGTACACTAGCGTCTGCTGAAAACTTGTCAGGCCTCCCCAGATGTCAACCTAGGATTGGACAGTGTCTGTTTTATGGCGGGGCTTAATGAAGGGTGAAATTCAACATTAAATCTTACTTGATGACTTTTTAAACGCGGAATTTTAACTTGAATCATATTTATGAGTTTGATATAACTTTTATTTCATGTTTATGACCCCTTTTCTTCTAGTTACGACTTTTTATCTCAAATTTTCTTTTGTTCTTTATCAAGACTTCTTCTTTAAAAATGTCAATTTTTTAACTCATAATAAGGATTTTGTTCTCACAATTACTACTGTTATCACGGAATTATGACTTCTTATTTTATAACTTTTTAACTTTGAATTTTGCATCTTAATTTGGTCTTTTTCTCCAATCTAATCTAAATTAATTTCTTTTTTTCTCATAATTTCCACTTTTGCAGTAAAATATAACCTTTTATTTAGTTAAGCCCATCTCTGTTTCTCCTCTAAAATCTAAACCACTCCTCACAGCAGGATTTCAGAGGTCCTGAGGTCATAGCGGCACAGGTGGATAGCTGATTTGATGTCAGAGTCACGTTGATGGCCAGGTTTACGGCTGAACTCTCTCTGCCAGCTGCTGCTGCTGAATGATGATGATGATGTGATGAAGAATGAGCAGCTTACAGCAGAGATTAGCTCACAACAATAGGTACTGTCTGAGCATCGGATTTCTCCACCATCGCCACCACAGAGGCTCCAGTTTGACTCATCAACCGGGCTGGTTTTTACCTGGGGCTCGAGGGCGCATCATATGAGGTACACATCAAAAACAATCAGAGTAATTATGAGTATTTAGAATGTAAATGAAGTTCTCCAAGAGCATAAAACAACATCAAATAGAGCTGGATTTAACAGATAAACCCCTGGGGGAGACCCCTGACCCTGACTCGGAGCCCCGGGCCCCTTGCAACAGGCTATCTTTACCTCTCTAGACACTAGAACCGTGGTTCTCAACTGGCCTAGTTTCAGGACCATCTCCTGATCCAGCAACACACAAATTTCTGAAAATTGTCAACAAGCCAAATTTAACAGTGAGTACTGAAATTTGTCTCTTATTTGGAACAAAATGTGACCAAACAAAAGCACGTCATTATAGAAACCCTAAACTGATATGTTTAATTCCATGTCCCATGGTAAGCTTGATGCACTTTTGGTGGTTTTACAGAGATTTTGAGAAACTACAACATTAAAGTAAGAGACCAGTTTTATTTTTCTGAGAAAATAAGGTTTTTTAATATTATTTATTTATCAAGGGACAGTGTGCAATGACATTGATCATTTAAACAAAGTAAAAAAAAAACTTGGTTGCACTAGATTTAGCCAATTGCTAATTTTCTGTTGTCCCACATAAAGCTGACACAAAGCATACATAAAAATCCCCAAAACAAGGGCATACACCTCCATAAAATACACTGCTGATCATTATAGAGGACAATAAATAAGTCCTCCTACATACAAACTGTATAAAAGTAAAAAAGAATAGTCTGAAATTTTCAAGGATTTATTTTAAAGGCTAAGGCCACACTAGATAAATAAAACTATAAATAAATCCTATCCTCTGAGATGTGACTAAAATACAATAGCAGCAATATAGAAATACAGGAAGGCAATAGGCATGGCCAATACACAATAGCAGCATTAAGTAGTGCCTAAAATGCAACAACTAAATAAAAAAGTAACCGAAATTCATCAGTTGCATTATGAGTTACCAAGATTTTAAGCTACATTATAAAACAACTAAGATACAATAGCAGCCTTCATTCATTAAGCTATAATAACTGCATGACTAAGTAAGCAGAAGATGACAACTACATTATAAAGTGACCAAGATACTAATACAGATCCCCTGCCCTGCAGAAGAACCTGCACATGCACACATCGGAGGCTAAAAGAAACTAACAGGATCAATGCTGACATGACTGATTACTCAGAATCCAGTTTTTAAATGACATGGGTGAAACTTTGAAAGCTTGCTATACTTTTCAAGTCATGTTAAAGTTTAATCCATTCTTTAGCAGCCTTATAAAAGAAGGCTGACTGAAAGAGGGCAGAACTACAGTTTGGGATGTTACAGTCACCTCTAGCAGCATTTTGGATAATTTTATGTACTAATCTAATATCTGAAAACATGATGAAGTTATCAAAGCTAAAATATTTGTGTTTCCAAAGTAGATTGCAGTGATGATACTGACTTGGTTTCTCATTCAATATTTTCAAAGCTTCATTGTAAAGCTATCTTAGTGGCTTTAGAGCAGTCCTGTTAGCCTGTGACCAGAAGGTTATACAATATGAAATACGGGGAAAAAATCATGGCAGATATGGATTTAGCTGCTTTAATTTCTAATATGATGAAAATTTGAAAAATTACATTTCAAAACAGTTACCTTTTTGGTATGTTTTTAAAGGTCAAAGGAGTCAAAGAGGACACCTAAATATTTAAACTCTTCAAACTCTTCTTTTCTTTGTCTTGATAGAGAAAAACATGGTTACTGTTTTCTCTGTGTTTAGAGTGAGGAAGGAAAGGCCAAGCCACTCAGATACCTTCTCCATTATTGCTGATAGCTTTGCTGCTACATCTGCATCTTTTTAATGCGTAAAAATGACAGTGTCATCATAACAGCTTAAACCCCAGACTGGGGGTTTAAGCTGTTATCTTATCACGCCTCAAATTCTGTATGTAAAAATCAATGAGGAGTGATTAAGTCGGAGCCTGACGCCAAACATGTTAAGTTGCCATGATAAATGCTTAAACAAACTACAATATGAGATTATTGGCCGAAATACCGTACTGCAGCTCTGATACAATGGATTCCTTCTCACAGGAACATTTAAAGAAGAGGAAAGTTGAGCACCTAATGACTGATTGTTTGAACCTCGAACACACTACAAAGTAGAATTATTCTGTAAAACACAAATATTTTGTGAATAAAAACATTCAAAAAATAATGTCAGGAATACAAAAGCATTTGGAGAAACACAAAAAACTTAAACCCTGTTTATGAAACTGTTCTGCTTTTCCTACAAACACATAACTGAGTATCAGTGGACACAGATTTAAGGAGACTAACAAAAAACTGCACAATAGAAACAAGACATGAATGGGTGGTGGATTTCTGAAAGGTTGCAGGGGATTATGGTTCTAATTCTATCAAAATGATAGATGAACATCAAATCTGACCCTAAATAAGAAGAAATGGGAGTCACTAGACTAGTGGTAGATAAAGTGGAAAAAAGAAAGGTCACTAAAATATTCTTTCAAACCCAAAACAAAGAGTTTGTTTCCACTGAGCGGTCTAGTTCAGTTTGGTCATTTTATTAGGTGAGCATTTATTTGTGTTTTGATTATCTAAAGTTTTTAAGGGCCCCAAACAGCCAACCTGTATCATCCTACTTATTTTGCGCCCTTCTGTAAGCTTACCTATCTGTTTTTAAACAGTGGAGCTACACACCAGACACTCTTCAGTTCACGGATTGGTTAAAAGAATTTTCACTTCCCCGTGTGACAGCAGTAATAAACACAAATGTAGAACCTTCCATGTTCAAATATCCTGAGGATTTCTAAAGAATATAAGCAATATCTTAATCAACGATGTCAGCACTTTAGCCCAAACCGCACCAGCACCATCCAACGGTCGCTGAACGATCACCCCCATTATTTTCAATGACCAAATCCACACCGAAATCCATGAACTCGCTGCACCCCAGCACTGTACACCACTGCTCTATTCCTGATGTGGCGGGCCACAGCTGGAGAGTTTTCCTGAGGAATCAGCTGTTTTGTAAGTCTTGGCTACTGTAGTAGTTCAGTTTGAGAGCACAGAAACAGAAATGTAGTGCCATCTTTTTGTTGGAGGTGTAGAAGAAGTGAGGGGCCTCGGCTGCTGGTGCAGCTGGACCACTGCTCCTATCTTTTTACTTATCTGGTGAGACTGGGAGGCAAGCTTCCACTTGGCTCTCAGCTCTGGTATCAAGCTCCTGGCCCAGCAGTAGCTGGTGGCGAGCAAGGCTGTTGATGCGCTGGTGTGTGCTAGCGGCAGCAATTGAGGCGCATTAGTGTAGTTCTGGTGGGTTTTGGGCTAACTACCCCCTATGGACCACCTTGGTGGTGCAGACCTTCCTGGCAATTGTCAGTGATGAGGAGGTGCAGAGGGACTTGGACAGTACTGAGGAAGGAAATAAGTGTTCCAGCTGATGGCATAGCTTTGCCAGTATCAGTGTCTGTGGAAATGCAAACCACCGAACTATACTAAACTGTTCTCAATCAAACCACCTCAATCAACCTCCTCCCTATAAACCCTCTCAGTTTGATTCATTACCAACAGACATCAGCTGTTAGAATCTGTCTCAGGTGGACCAGATCATCCTGATAGACTGACAAAGTCCATTTATCAAAAAAAAAACATTTTCTGAATATTGCAAAGCTGATGGGTTGTCAAGATTCATGTCTGTCATCAGACGGCTCCATCTCTCAAAGCTTGAGGTCGATTCACCTGTTCATGGTCAGAGAATAACCGTACCAGTCAGCATCATCTGAGGAGAGAGAGGTGGTAGCTACAGGTGTGGTTTAGTTGAAGTGACTGCAAGCCTGTAAACAACGGTGGCCGGTGAAGAGTTTGGTGTGGCTGCAGCGTAGAGGTGATCATATATATTACTCAGTCCTGCAGATACTTCCAGCATCTAGCACCGTCTATCCAGATGAAATGAGACAAGTTTGTATATTATTAAACTCTTTTTAAGAAAAATATGGTTCACTCAGGATCTCAGGGTGAAGAAATACACGACCCACAATCCTAGAGCATGTGAGCGACATCTATAATATAGAGCATGCTGTTAACATGGAAATGTTCATTGCTGCTGCAAACTTGGCCTGTCAGCTGTTTGCGACTATACACATCATACTGTAGGCTGTTTGCAATCATGTGAGTGTTTGTCTGTTGGGGTTCAGGTAGTAGGACAGTCTTTAGGAATGAATGGGAACAGAGGAAAATTAGAACTTTACAGCTATAAATGGACCTGTACACTGCAGTTATCATCACAATATTTCTACTTCTATTTCTCCACACTGAGTACGATTCCTCTCTCTCTTCTGTGGCAGTGAACCGGTTCTGCTCTTCCTAAATACCATCTATGAGGAGTTGCCCACATGGATGTGAAATATACCACACCATGGAGATGTGCAACAGGTTAGCTGACATGTCAGGGTTAATGAAATACTAGAAAGACAAACATTTTGTGAAACAGCCCTGTTGCCCTTCATGACTGCTGTAGTGTAGTGGAGGAGGGCCTCGTATTGCTCTTTTCCACGGGCCTCAAACTGACTAAAACTGGCCCTTAATCAGCGACATTTAGAACACAGTCCAGAGAGTTTCAGGATGTTTAACCGTAAGAAATTATCTGTGTTAAAGGAACAAACCAAATGAGCTGGAGCATCATTGATTATTAGAAATGAAGGATTTAAACATGAGAACATTTTAACAGCATAGGAGGGGAGGAGGGGTTGAGACTGACCAGTGAAAGTGATGACAGTCATTACTGTAGTCTCTCATCTGGGACAGGCCAGGATTAACGGAGCTCTGAAACGGCACAAAAAGAGCACAGCAGCATTTAATAATGAACCAATGAGGGGTAGAATAAAGTATAATGAAGCTTCAAATGTGTCAGTTATCCTCTTTAAACAGCTGGAGCTCTACACAGAAGCATAAAGGGCTTTTATCGTCAGCTTTAATGGAGGATGTTTCATTCTGAAGGAGACATAAAGCTGCAGAAATAAAGGCAGACGTACCTGTAGAAGTTTCCGGACGGTTACATCCATGTATGTTGAAAGTCCCACTCCAAACATGTGTGTCCATGTTCTCCATCAGAGAACTCCTCCAACCGAGTCAGCCAGCTGCCGGACCAGGATCTGCTGCTGGACCAGGATCTACTGCTGAAGTGATGTTTTCACTCCTCATCATCCCCCCATCACTGAGTGTGTGCTTAGAAAACACAGCAAAAAGCCATCTACTAATGGCACTCAAATCCCCCTGGATGGATGGATGGATGGAGGGAGGGAGGAATGATGGAGGGATGGATGGATGGAGTGGTGGAGATGGAGATGTGAGTTTTGCAGGATTACTGAAGTAAAGCGAAGCTCTCAGATCCGAGCAGAGCCACACAGACAGAGCATGAAGACAGACATGAAACTTGACAGAAATACAGCTGTTAAAATGGATTATGGGATCAGCATGCCATCAGTGCTGTGATCTGATAAGAGGAGATCAATACGATTGGTTAAATAAGAACTGGACGAGATACACAGACCATCAATTCACTTAAATGGTTTTATGTAGAAGTTTTATCATGGTGTTGACTTTAATGAAGCTTTATTCATGTTTATATAACAGTTAGCTTCCACCGACTCATCTGATTGGACAAGATATTCAGAATATCAACACACAAAGAACACTCTGATACGGGAATTATGAATTATGGAGGCCCTGAAGAGAAACTGCAAAAACATGTAATGAAACACAAAATAATTTCATCTATCCATTTTCTACAACTTTTATCCTGTTCAGGGGGAATGGGGGCTGGAGCCAACCCTCACTGTCATTGGTTAAAGGAAGGTTTACACCAGTCAAAACTGGTCAAAAATGTACATTTCATTTAATAAATGAATGCAAAAGTGTTTCATGCAGTACACAACATTTCATGGTGCAAAAAAAGTTTCATAACATGCCAGAACATTTGAGAGATACCCTGCTGCAGACATCCATAAATGCACACCTGGACATCTGTAAGAGCACGCATCAACTATAAGGCCTGTCCTAACTAGAAAATTAAATGTAGAAATATAGGATATATTAAGCAATGTACAGCCGTTAAATGCATGTTTGTTTGTTTGTGTTTAGCAACACATCTCAAAAGGCTGGCTAAAAACAGCTGAAGGAGCATTTTGCAACTAATTAGGTTAATTTTTAACAGGTCAGTAACATGACTGGGTATAAAAGAAACATTTTATAGAGGGCAGAGTCTCTCAGAAGTAAAAGATGGGCAGAGGTTCACCAATCTGTGAAAAACTGAGTCTAAAAATTGTGGAACATTTTTAGCAAAATGTTCCTCTAGTAAAATAAAGAAGACTTTGAATTTCCCACCATCTACAGTCTTTAATGTCATCAAAAGTTCCAGATATATTCTGGAGAAATCTCTGTGAGCATGGGACAAAGCTGAAGGGGCCCTCGGGGTCACTGCATTAAAACAGACATGATTCTGTACTGGAAATCACTGCATGGGCTCAGGAACACTTCCAGAAATCATTGTCTGTCAACACAGTAGGCTGTGCCATCCACAAATGACAGTTAAAGCTGGATCCTGAAAAGAAGAAGCCATATGTGAACTGTATCCAGATATGCTGCCATCTTCTCTGGACCAAAGCTGATTTAAAATGGACTGGGGCTAAATGGAAAACTGTTTGGTGGTCAAATGAATCTGAATTTGAAATTCTTTTTGGAAACCACCGACGCCGTGTCCTGTGGACTAAAGAGGAGAAAGACCATACATGCAGCTTGTTATCAGTTACAGTTCTAAAGCCTGCATCTCTGATGGTATGGGGTTACATTAGTGCTCATGGTGAGGGCAGCTGACGCATCTGGAAAGGAACTATCAATGCTGAAAAGTAGAGAGAGGTTTTAGAGCAACATATGCTCCCATCCAGACGACGACTCTTTCAGGGAAGGCCTTGACTATTTCAGCAAGACAATGCTAAACCACATACCACATCCATCACAACAGCATGGCTTAACAAAAGAAGAGTCCGGGTCCTGAATTGGCCTGCCTGAAGTCCAGACCTTTCAACAAAAGAAAACATTTGGAGCATCACAAAAGGAAAAATCCAACAAAGAAGACACAGGAGTGTTGAGGAGCTAGAATCCTACATCAGACAAGAATGGGACAACATTCCTCTCCCAAAACTCCATCAACTGTTCTCCTCTCTTCCTAGATGTTTATAGACTGTTGTTAAAAGAAGGGGATGCTATACAATGGTAAACAATGAGATTTGACAATCATTGACTTCTGTTTTTATTTACATTTTACACAACAAACTAACTTTTTTGGAACCGAGGTTGTTCATTTCATGAAATATTTTTCTGTGTTATTGATTGTCTCTGAAGCTCCTGATAACTGAGATTATTGAGTATCTCTGTAAAACCGGTTATTGATCCACTGATTCCTCTCTGTGTTCTTATCCTGTTTTCTGTAAAATCAGAGTTTAACTGATGGATCTCTCTCTCCTCAACCTTGATGTCCTTTAAATCTTCTTTTTGAAATAAATGAAGTTATAAAACCAGGCTTTAAAGGGCACCAGGCTACGCCTCCTGCTGTTATAAAACCACATCAGAGCTCCATGAAATAAAAATTTAGCTTCGCAAACATCTGATCCTGAGAGTGACGACACGTTTTCAGACGGAGGATGAAACCAGGTCAGCTGTTTTTGTTTCATCATTTTAACCTCCATTTGGTGGAATGACTCATTACACCACGGTGTCTGGTTACCATAGAGACAGACGATGTCAACATGTTGACTGACAGTCTGACGGGATTTGGGTCATCAGAGAGATTCAGCAGAGTGACGGTAACACCTCAAAAAAAAAAGCCGGGACGCTGCATCAGACACATCCAGAAAATTCAGACACCACCTGAAGAAACCCAACAGCCAATCACAACCCAGGGTTTGATAACCTCAGACATCAACGAATTGCCTTAAACTGTATTCTGTCTCTTGTCCAGCAGGGGGTGAAAGACAACTGGATTCAATAGAAGTCTGATGAAATGCTCCTATTTGTTTGTTTTCATCATTTAACTTTGTCCTGATGACTTCATGATCTCAGTCTTTAGTTTTGAACTATTTTTCAGTGCAGCAGCATGTTCATCTTGTAAACTGGGGTGCATTTAGAGTCAAACAGTGGTTTCCAATTAGGGACCCTGACATGGATTTGAGTACTCATGACCCCAAAGTCCAGTAAATTGATTCCATGAGAAGACAATCAACCTGAACCTAGCCCTAGTCCTCTTGAAGGAGTTCTCTCAGGTACAATTTACATCTACTCAGGCAGTCAACATGCAGTGATTTCCAGTACAGAGTCATGTCTGTTTTTGATGCAGTGGCCCCTGAGGGCCCCTTCAGCCTTGTCTCTTGCTCACAGAGATTTCCCCAGATTCTCTGAATCTTTTGATGAAATTATGAACTGTGGATGGTGGGATATTTGAAGTCTTTATTATGTTGTGGAACATTTATCTAAAAATGTTCGAAAATTTTTAGACTCAGTTTTTTCTCAGATTGGTGAACCTCTGCCCATCTTTACTTCTGAGAAACTCTGCCCTCTAAAATGTTCATTAATACCCAGTCATATTACTGACCTGTTAAAAATTAACCTAGTTGTAAAATGCTCCTCCAGCTGTTTTTGATTCGTAACACTTACTTTTCCAGCCTTTCGTTGCCCCATCCTTACTTTTTAGATATGTTGCTGCCATCAAATTCAAAATGAGCTTACATTTTTCATGAAATGGTAAAAATGTCTCAGTTTCAGCATCTAATATTTGTTTGTTTATGTTCTATTGTGAATGAAATATGGATTTATGAGATATGACAATCATTGACTTCTGTTTTTATTTATACTTTAAAGCCTTCATCAGGACAAAAATCCTGTGTAAACAGAATGAACCAGAGGTGGAGGAAAAGACAGATTCATATCAGAATCACAAATATTAATTTCCATGATTCAGTATCAATAATGCTAAACATAGCTTACTTCCTCGTGAGTTCATTTTCAAGAGCAGACAGGTGGAGCACAGAAACCCCACAACTGGTATTTCCTCGGCCATCCTTTCTTACTTCTCTGATACAGAAATAGCAGGAGATGTGAGGCTCTATGGCTACATTTCTACTCCTTAGACTATCAGGCTTTGAAACACTCATCCTGTCCTGTTTTCACTAAAGAAAAGAGGTAGGACCAGAGGTAGAAGTACAATCATGGACGAAAGTATTGGCACCCCTGGAATTTTTCCAGAAAATTCACCATTTCTCCCAGAAATTGTTGCAATTACAAATGTTTTTGGTATACATGTTCATTTCCTTTATGTGCATTGGAACAACACAAAAAATCTGAAGAAAAAAGACAAAATTGACTTAATTTTACACAAAACTCAAAAATTTGGCCTAGACAAAATTCTTGGCACCCTCAACTTAATATTTGGTTGCACACCCTTGGGAAAAAATAACTGAAACCAATCGCTTCCTATAACCATCAACAAGCTTCTTACACCTCTCAACTGGAATTTTGAACCACTCTCCTTTTGCAAACTGCGCCAGGTCTCTTAGATTTGAAGGGTGTTTCTTACCACAGCAATTTTGAGGTTTCTCAAAAGTGTTCAATGGGATTTAGATCCGGACTCATTGCTGGCCACTTTAGAATTCTCCAGCCCTTTGTCTCCAACCATTTCTTGGTGCTTTTTGAGGTATGTTTGGGGTCGTTGTCCTGCTGGAACACCCATGACCTCTGACACAGACCCAGCTTCTGACACTAGGCCCTACATTGCGGCCCAAAATGTGTTGATAATCTCCAGATTTCATGATTCCTTGCACATAGTCAAGGCACCCAGTGCCGGAGGCAACAACATAATCCCAAAACATCTTTGAACCTCCACCATGTTTGACTGTAGGTACTGTGTTCTTTTCTTTGTAGGCCTCATTCTGTTTTCTGTAAACAGTAGAATGACATGCTTTTCTATAAAAGCTCTACCTTAGTCTCATCTGTCCACAAAATGAGGGGGCAAAGGAATCCCAAGATCTCTGGAGATGGTCTTTAACCTTGAGATTGTTCATATTTTTCCACAATTTTGCTTCTTAAGTCCTCAGATGCTTCTGGGCTCTTCTTTCTCTTCTCCATGCTTGGTGTGACACACACAGGCACACAACACAAAGGTTGAGTCAACTTTTATACATTCTAACTGGCTTCAGGTGTGATTTCTAGATTGCCAGCACCTGTTACTGCCACAGGTGAGTTTAAATGAGCATCACATGCTTGAAATAAACCAGTTTACCCACAGTTTTAAAAGGGTGCCAATAATGGGCTCTATGCACGAACTGCTTCTGCATTTGGCATTAGACCGCTCTCACACCTCCAGTCGGGAGAAGAGAATGGGGTATGATGGCAAAATCGTTGCGGTTTACTCGCTGTTTGCATGAGTTACCTGAGCAAACTGCCAATGACGAGTTAAATTTAGCTGAAGATGTACATTGCAGCACGCAGCAACGATGTCCAGAAGTGCTTTTAACCTGTTTTTGAAGCATCATTTTAGCATGTTTGGATGCCAAGCGATGATGGTAGAGTATACACAAACAACAATCGAAACAAAATAAAAACAACGAAACGGACAAATTAAGGCAGTATAGGAGGGTTTAGATTCTGTTTTGGCCTAGCACATATCGTTAGGCGGAAGTTGAGAACCGGTCTTATTTTCCACCGGAAATACGCCACCCCCTGCCATACATAGAGCCCATTTTGTCCAGCCCATTTTTTGAGTTTTGTGTAAAATTATGTCAATTTTGTCTTTTTCCTTCATTTTTTTGTGTCGTTGCAATGCACTTAAAGGACATAAACATGTGTATACCAAAAACATTTGTAATTGCAACAATTTCTGGGAGAAATGGTGTATTATCTGGAAAAATTCCAGGGGTACCAATACTTTCATCCATGACTGTAGATTTGGTTGTACTCCAACAAAAGCACAGTTATTTTGGTTAAAATTTACTGAAGAAGAAATAAAAGCACTGGTCCATGAATCTACTCAACAGAAACACAGAGACAACATGGATCTCCAGTCAGCTTACTCAGGTAAAGTCAAACCTTTATAATAGGGGGAAATGGGATGTGATGGAACGGTTCTCTGGCTTTGTGCTACTGAACCTCATACAGTATGTAGTCAAACAACTGGACAGTTTTATGTAGTTGACAGACCGCTAGAACATTCTCATTTAGGATTTTATGTTTTTGACCCAGTATTTGATGCTTTTAAAAACTTAGTGAAGTACAATACTTCCTCCAAAATATACTCAAGTAAAATGATTTAAAAATATTACTTTCCACCCTGGTTAAGACTTTGTGTGGATTCTATAATACTCTGGGAAACAGGATGCAATTTTTAGGCATCACTGAACTTACAAATCTGTAAATACTTTACATGAAAACCTTCAGTTTCAATCTGTAATTTGTAAAGTTAAGCCTAGATTGTTATATTGCAGTTATAAAACTTTTATCTCTTTTTTGTGATTTATTTGTACATTTCTTTAGCAAAGCAAACATATTCTCCATGCCAATAAAGCACACTGATTTGAAAGCCTGACCTGGCATGTATGCTAGTCAAAGACTGGTGTTATGGTTTAATGTGTGACCACTGTAACTGGTGACTTTGTCAAATGTACTTATGGTTGTCAAAACAAATTATAAAAACTCAGAGAGCCCCCTTGAATATTTTTCATGTATTTATAACGGCTACGTTTATCTTAGATATTAAGTTTGTTTACATAATTAATGTTGAAACTACTACAGCTTTAGCAGTCATCAGTTAACATGGTGCTGAATTAAAAACCCTGCTCATCTGCAGCACTGTGAACAGTGATGACTTGAGATGGCATTTCTTTTTTCAGCCCACACATTAATTTAAATTATTCTGCAATGTCAAGCCAAATTACATCATTTTGGGGTTACTTCTGTGTTTAATAACTGTTATCAGAAGATAAAAATGCAGAAAATATGCTTTCAACACATATACTCTGCTCATAATGTATAGCAAAAAATAAAAATAGGAAATGAGCTGAGGGATCACTATGGATTAAAAAAAAGAGATCTGAATCAGACTAAATCTACTGTAAGATCCTGAAAGACTCAAATCTCTAGTACAAGCATTGGACATTGAAAGTGAACTGAAAACACTAGTGCCCTACAGAAAGGTTAAAGGCTCAGTGAAGAATCTCTAAACCCAGGTAAGTCTCAACATCAGCTCCCTGCTGGTCAACCATCCAGAGTCAGACTGACAGATCTTAACTGTGACGCCCATCGAAACTCAGGTTATTCAAAATATTTTTGAGGGAATAAATCCACAGACACAGTTGAATTTACAAATGAAATCTTTATATTTTTTTTTCAAAAGAAATGAAGCCCATCCAATCTACAATACCAAATTGAATTTTGCCGCCCGCCCGCCCGCCTCGGCGCCAGGCTGCTTGCTACAGGTCTTCTCTGCACAACTACAGTAAACAAGTCTTCATGAAACATGCTTGATTTTTCCAGATACTTTTGCATTCAAACATTTTATTTTGGTAAAATCATACAATTGCACAGCTGAGTATTTCCCATGCAGTGCAGAGCCTATAAGCTAATACAGAAAGCAAATTCTACGTCTAAAGAGCTCCGGCGTTCTCTGCAGAATGTGGAACGAGTCTCCAACTGTGCAGAACCTCGGGCCTTTCCTACAGCCGCCGCGGCGCAGACCGGCTGCACATTGACAGAGAACTCCGGAGACATCATATATGCAAATACAACAATGAGAATAAACCACATGTTTGTTTCTTTAAGGATTGCCATGTGCCAGACATTCACTGGAGAAAAGAATCATCAGGTCAAATTAGAGAAAGAATCAAAAATGCACACAATTGGAGAATCTGAACACTTCTGCACTGATATGCTTAGGAAATTTATTTGCTCTTTTGACAGCTATAATCCAAACCTTGGCATGTTTGTTCATTTTCATTTTCAAATTTTGTCGACCAATTATCATAATCGTAAAGATGACTGGCCCTGAGGAGGCCTGAAACAGCTGTGGATAGATTATTAGTATTGACTGGTTCCAATGTATCTTTAACATTAAAAAGCTCACACTACCCCGAAATATATAAATTTCACGCATACAGGTGACATTCAACATTCAAGTGCTAGTGTTTTTTGTACTGTCTTTTGGTCAAGTTTCTGAAACTTTCAAAGAATCACTTTGAGGCTTACAAAAATAAATATTTGTCAAAAATGCTTAATAAATTACACAAAACTAGCAGCAAAAGTAGAATCTAGAAATCTGTGCAAATGGCTAAATTCCCCCGACTGCTAAATCCCCTGGTCCCAAATAAATCCTGGTTTAAACGTTGAGAACCCTTCCCCTTTGTAAACAAGCTGCGTTTGTCAACAATCTCCTCACACACAATATTTGGAAGCTTAAGGACACATATCCAAGACATCTATATAAAACTCTAGATGTGCAATAAAACAACTTTAGTAAAACTTGATGGGCACGACGTACAAGGGCCTACACACCTAAATCAAGTAGCACCATTCAATCTCAAGTTCTCGACGCTGTCAGTGCATCCGCTTTTAGTTCAATTTCTTAAAAAACAAAAAAGGTTTCAAGGCACAACACACCCGATGAGAAAAGTGGGGTGAAACCGCCCCGTCTCTCGTGCTCTCGACGGCGTCTCCTCTTTGAGAGGAGGAGCCTGCTCTGATTTTTACAAAGCAGATTAACCTGACAGTACTTTAATAAAGAGGTGGACCCGCTCCCCCCGCCCCTTCCCTCCCTGATCTTTGGCCACCTCCACAGTTTTACCACACAGCGATGGAGAAGCAACGCTGCGGACGACGGCGGTGCACTGAAGTCTGCGCCCCATGCCTCGCTACCCCCCCTCCCGCCCGCCCTGCCCCCGAGTGTTGGGAGTGCTGCCGAGCGCCCGGCTCCCGGCTGTTTGAACCTCAGTGATCATCAGAAATGCCCGTCTCTCCTTTAAGATGAACCGTGCCTCCAACGCAGCTTGAAAAGAGAAAACGTTTGGTAATTAAGTTAAGCCTGCGACTCAGTTCTCGTGTCTTTCCTTCCTTGACCAAAAAACAAAACACTTGCAGCGTAGAATACCATCTGGGCCTCATGGTTAAACACTAACACCACGCTGTGCCCCCCCGATGCTGTGGTCCTTTATGCAGCCATTTTGAACTTCACATCAAGATGGCAGGCATTTTTTGTTTGATACATATTTGTAGATAAACTACTCGGAAAAAAAAAAAATCGAAAAACCAACCCGGTTTTTCAATTTTGCACATGCCGGCACCAAAAATGTCTCAAGTAAAAAGAAACAAAAAACACCGCCCGCTTAGTGTAGCTAGCACTCGGTCACATACTAGCTGCCGTAACACTGTCGAGTCAATTGAAAAATGTGGAGTAACAAGTTTCCAGCAGGTTTAAACATCAGCGCTTGCTGGCGCCGAACTTTAACGACTTCCGTGTTTAAGATTTGGATAGGAATGACTGTCACACCCGTTTAAAGGAGCCTGTCCAGGATAGAGTGAGCAAAACAAAAGAAAAAAGAAACACAAATGTAACTTTGTCCCTTTGGAGGGCTCAAATACAGTTGCTTCGCAGAGTGGCCCAGTTTGATTCGATGGAGAAATGCTCCATTAGCTGTTCCACTACAAAAGGCTACATGATGTTCCTGCGATAAATTTGAAGTTCAAATGGAATCATGGCTCAGAGCCACAATACCTCAGTGTTTGCCAAGGTTTGTTCAAGTCCAAGCTTAGTTTAACTTCCTAATAGTTTCACCAAACAAAAGAATTGTCAAATCAAATTTTTAGAGCTCTTGGCCATGTTCGTCTGGTGAAATGAAAACATAGATTTCCTGTTTTAATCCAAAGGCACAGTACATTAACATACAAATGATCCTCAGGTTATTCGATTGGGTTTTTTCCACAAAAAGAACAAAAATACTTTGAACAATGAAAGTCCGAAGTTGCTATCGGACAATGCATGTCAGCATCCATGCTCACTCTGAGGTGTGCGAGTCTCTGCGCTCTCGGCGTGTGCGTGTGCACGTGCTGCTGCTGCCGCTGCTGCTGGTGGTGACTTTCCTTCGCGTCGTGCTGCACTTCTTGGAGAGAGAAGCGAATGGCAGAGAACCAGGGTTGGTAATGTACTGTGTGTCAGTGAAGCTACACAGGGAGGGTTTGGTATGGTCTGGCTTAAGTTAACATGTGGTTTCCATTGGGCTTGGTTGGCTGGGCAACCTATTCCTATGGTGACTAGTTGCCCCACCAATCCACACTACCAGAGTGGCTGTAGTTTCCTCCGTAGCCATCGTTGCTGTAGAAGTTGCCGCCAAAGCCACCTGTGGATGCAGAGGTCAGTGGTTAGAACAGGGAACGTTTCTCTCAAGGGTTTTTTTCTCTTAGGAAAACAGTTGAGTCATTGTTGTGGCTTTATTCAGGCGCTTCCTTCAAGTTCTGACAGCATGACTCATCAATTTTTAACTCAGATTTTTAAAAACTTGTCATTGAAATGCTTGCATGTCACTTGGACATTTTGCATGCTGGCATCTTGTGGATCTTGTGGATTTTGGAGCACTGACCAATAGGAAACAGATCAGGTCCACCAAATCCTTGCCTGATGTTGGTGCATTAGCTTTACTAGTCAGAGCATTTCATATGGGTGGTTACTGTGCCTTTTAGCCATATTCAGACCAAAGATTATAAGTCAGTTTCCGAACATTGCTGATGACAGACACAGTAGTCTGACTGAAGCCACTGCAGCTTAAATCAAACTGACAGAACATGTTTCTGGTGATTCAGCTTGTCCAGTCATAGACAGCTGGCTGCAGGCAGAAAAATGTGAAAAGGGAAACATAAATCTTGTTTTAAAGTCTATAAGCACTCATTCCATTAGATTAAATCAAGCTGTGAATTTTTGAGACAATTAAATCCGTTTTTTAATGTTTAAAAATAGAAACTTTAGCCCACGAACACTCCTGCTTCTTCTGTTGATGTTCTTCATACTTAAATGTACACAAATGTGACAGAAGCATTAATGGGCTGAAATTCTGTGTAAAAAAACAAACAAACAAAAAAAACCAAAACAAAATATAAACATATCCAAGCAGATAAATGTGAAAAAGACAAAGAAATATCGTTTTGAAAGGCTGCACATGTAAGCTGGACAAACACCAGTAAATACATATGAAATTCAAGGCTGCAGAACTAAATTAGTTGGTGGAAAAATCAATATTGTGGAGAAAATACTGGGAGAAAATAGAGAGCATCACTTGGAGAAGTAGCCTGAACGAGAGAACGCTCTGAGCATGAGCAGAAAACTTGAACAAGCCAATCAAGATCTGAGAGCCAGCCAACATTTGACTAAAATACAGCTAATCAAATCAAGGGAGGCGATCAGAGCACAAAATCAGGTTTTAATAGAAAGATTTTAGAAAATTACACAATTAAAAATCAATGAGCCCTGCTCTTAAAAACCTCACTCTTGGATAAGGCCACAAAAATAACTCCATAGAAAAACTCATCAACAAATTCACCAATATCATTCAATATAAAAAAAAAAAATCTTTAGTGCCTGAAGACAGATTTGATGGATTCCTACACCTTTGGTTAAATACCTGTGTATCTATGAATTTTGTTTTGTAAACCTTTTAATGAATCAGCTACTCAGTAGATTTGACCTCTTAAATGTCTACACCCCCTTACGGTCTCTGAGGCCTGCTGATCAGCTTCAACTTGCTTTTCCTAAAAACCAAAGGTGATGGAGTCTTTTCTGTGGTGGCTCCTAAATTGTGGAAACAATTTAGGAGCCACCACAAACAAACTCTCGAAATCAGAACAGTCTCCAATCCCACCAACTTTTCTGTTGTGTCTTAACCTATTTTTATTCTTTCAGTTTTAACTCACCATGAGAGTTATGTGATCTGTCCTCTTATTTTTTTATTTTCTTAATCCTTGTTTTTTCTAATGGCATTTGTATTTTTGCACATTCACATCTTGGATTTTAATCAGCAGTTTTATCCAATATTGATTACTTGGACATCAGCAGGATACCTGCAGGTATTTCAACCTCTATCATGATGCGATTTTGATTTGATTCAGGAGCCTGTGATCAATATTACCAAGTTTTATGTCCAAATTCATGCAAACAGTTACATCTATCTAATGATAGTGAAGCAAATTTGATGTTTGAAATGTTTCTGACGTTTAAATTTTAAATATATATATATGTTTTTAGGATGAAAACAAGGACTTCGGTCTCATGGTGAAGTGCCACTTTGTTCTTGCTTTTAATATTTAATGCATTTAACATTAAGGCCCCCTCATAACCTCTAAATTATGAAGATGATTTTACATTATTTATGTTAAAACACTTCTTTAGCACCGTGCATTCCTTCTCTTGTGTTCTATTTAATGCACTAGTTTGTGCCATTCCTGCACCGGTTAAGAATATGGATCCATTTTGTGACCTCAGTTTCATTTTAAAGGACAGGATGGCTAACCTGGAAAAGCTTCAACAGGAAACGTTTGAGAAAAGGCAGAGGCTTTGAAAAAAAAAGAGGAAAGAACACTTCTGTCCTGCTCAGATCACCTGGAGGAGATTAAATTTATCAGATTTATATAAAGAGTTCACAAGGGTAGGCATGTCAGTCTGAATCAGATGGGTACAATGAGGATTAAATTAACTTTTTTGCCCTAAAGGATCTTTCATGCCAATAGTAAACTGATAAAAAATAAATTCAACTTTTCCAGGGTTGCATATCTGCCGTCATGTTTAAAGGCTGCTTCTGGGTGGAAATGTGCTTGCAGTATGGATTTCAAAACAAAAGCATCTCCTACAACAGATTGATGAATTATTGCACCTTTATCAAATATCTGTATGGAAAGTACAAACTGGCTCGTATTTCAGTGGGGAGTATCTCTTCTAATAAAGGCTTTTTATATGAAGTAATTAAAATACTGCCAAATTAAAAAACTGTTTCACAAAGAAAGTAGCTTTTTATACATTTACAGTAAAGTGAATTCTAAGTGGATGTAAAACTTGTTTACTTACCTCCACCAAAGCCGCGGTTTCCTCCATGGCCTCCAGTGTTTCGTCCTCCACGGTTGCTGCTGAAGCTTCCTCCACCCCCGGACGTCTGACGGTAATCTCTGGCTCCGAATCCGCCAGAGAACCTGAATGAGATAGTTTTTAAAGTTTTGTAACTTTTCCTTACACTTCAGCAGATAAGACCAGTAGGTTTAGACTTAAGTTTACTTCAGATTGAGATGTTTTACAGAACAATTACATTTTTCACAAGCTTGTATGTGCAAGTTAACAAGCATTTAACTTATGGTTTGGATTTTTAGAGCTTTATTGACTTTGATACTTGCATAATTTCACTTCTAGGGCAAGCTCAGTGTGGCAACAGGCTCCAGTACAAACCCATTCAAACAAACATTTCATATCTAGATGCTAGTTGAATTATTATTTAGTTTAGAGTTTGTATTGATCAAACTGATCACTGCAGCTCAATGACATGATCATTTCTGCCGACATCTCATCAATAGACAAGTCATATCCTATGGCTGTAAAAGTAAACTTAACCTTTCTGTAAGTCACAAAGATCTTCAGGTACTTGTGTACCATCTGACATACTATTATTAGTAATATATTGATTGTCATTTACCTCTTGGAGCGTCCGCGGTTGCTGCTCTTGTGCTGGTGCTCATAGGCCAGGCTCTCAAGCCAGGAGGGAACCTCCTGCTTGGCCTCCACCAGGATGTCCAGCAAATCTTTGGTTATGTTGCTGTTTTTGTCGTTAAAGAACGACGTGGCCAAACCTGTATGAAACAGAGCATCAGTGAGATTAAACTTTGTCCAAACTTATGTATCAGAGAACGTTTGAAATGGTGTAGAAGTTCCTACCAAGGTTGCCCACACGCCCCGTACGGCCGATACGGTGAACGTACTCCTCAATGTCACTGGGCAGATCAAAGTTAATGACGTGCTTCACGTTGGAGATGTCCAGACCTCGAGCAGCCACCTGGGAAAAACGGTAAATGTTAGCAAGACCTCATTCAGAAAAACACACAAGCCTTCGTCATGACCAGCTGTGCAGATGTATATATCATAGGGCTTCTTTGCTTAGAAACGGATTGTCTAGCGACTATCTTGGTGCCTTCTTGTCCACTGGTACACCATGCTGAGGTATTTCTTTCAAATGTAAATGAAAAGCTAAAAAAGTGTGCAACCTTATGTTGCACCATTTATGGAACAGGAAATTAAAGAAGAATTAAAGATTAAAGAAGGTTTTTTCTCTCTGTGTTTAACTTGTAGACTGAGAACTGGATCGTACTAGAACCCCTAGGGTTTAATGAGTCCAAAAAATTTGCTAAAGGTGAAAATAAGGTGGCTATCTCAGCTATCTCCTCAAATGTCTTTTCTTCTTTGCAAAAACTGCAGTATAATCAACTGATGATCACATTTATCAGCTCCAACTCATACAGAATATACTCTGTTTCAGTCGCTGTAGTTTTCTGCACACAGACAAGCGGGAAATGTTTCAATGAAGCTGGAGCTGGCATAGAATTAGCACTGTTAAATTTCATTAGAGGAGTATTGCAGAGCGATGTGGACGCACCTATGTAGAGCTCATAATAACGTAGGCTTATCTACAGCATAGACTCCATGCAGGAGAATAAACGTGGCTTTGTCAGGGGATACATTTGCGCAAAGGTTGAAAATCAGATGATTTGCCCAAAAGTCCATCTGTCCATCCAGAACGACCAAAAACATAAAGCCTCTAGCTGTGGTAAGCACTGAGGTATTGATCTCTTCTGGCTCATGTTCACTCAGGACACTGCAAGTGCAAACTATACCCACTCCACCACCCTGACATAAACAAAGAACCCTCGTGGAGTTAAAGCATGCGCTCTACAGAAACCTCTCAAAAAATGAAGGAACAAATAAGCAAACCCAAAGTACTTCTACATTAACACAAAGTACAAAATAATCTGTTGATACTGTCTGAGGTAAAGGGTAAAAATATAGATATTGTATATACATATGGCAGAGGGATTAAGAAAGACTGTTACTTACAGCTGTGGCCACCAGGATGGGGCAGCGTCCAGACCTGAACTGGTGCAGAGCCTCCTCTCGGTCTCTCTGGGATCGGTCTCCGTGGATGCTGGTGCAGGCATAACCCTCGTGGTACAGGAAGTCCTCCAGAGCATCAGCTCCCTTCTTGGTTTCCACAAACACGAGAGTCAGCGAGTCTTTGCCTGTGAAACGAAGAGGGGACAAGAGGGAGGACAGCAGGATGAAGAGCGTGAAAGGAGGAGAAGAGAAGAGATAAATCATTGATAAAGGGGATCGGGGATATGGAACGATTGCATTTAACTCAAAGATGGGAGCAGGAACTTAAAGCTGTCAAATTAAAAAAAGATCAGCAACTGCAAATCATGAAGTAAAATAAAAATCAAAAAACAAAATGACAACTTAAACATGGAGACGAGGGTTGCAGAAGAAGCTTTACATTCACTGACAACCATTAATTGAACTTTGCTTTAATATCTGATCAGAAAGGTCTTAGGATGTTCACCTCAAATCATTTTTAGGGAGTCGGGTTTTAAATAACGGATTTCCTTGTCAAGTTTTTTTTTTTGCTCTGGTCTCAATTCTTCAAGATTTACCTACAGCTATATTTCATTTAATCACTTTCCAATTACAGACAAAATTAATCATTTGAAAAGTGTGCTGCTTTGAGGAGAAAGTCTTCCCCTCTGGCTTCATTTTCACTCTCCAGTGTCATATGGCATCACTTCCTGTTTCCTGTGTGGCTCTGTACAGTTCATGTGTACAGGGATGAGAAACTGCTCATTTAACTTTATTTTCTCAGACATAAAATCTTACTTTTGTCACATTTTGCTCGTCATAATCAAAAAAAAACCTGCTCCAAATATTGATCATCAGTCTCATGCACAACTAATAATCACCAGTATCGGCCCTGCAAAACCAGTGGACCCCGAGTTAAAACAGTTTAATTTAGGTATTAATGGCTTCCAGAGTTAAAGCTTGAGGTATTTAATGAGTTGGAGCTGATGGAGTGGGACAGACCAGAGTTGCATCATTCAAAGCTAATAAACTTTTCTCCCATGAACTCAGACGCAAGCAAAGATAATTAAATCTGCAGCCACCAGAGTTCGACTACATCTTGGACCACCTCTGTCTCCTTACTTTGGTCAAAAAAGCCAAATGTGAAGGACTGTATCAGCTGCACCATGGAAACATTTAAGGGGTGGCTTTAAGCTGCACTTGAACCTTTAATCTGTGGCTTAATAATGTTTCATTGTTCTTCCTTGACAGGATTTTGAGCCTAGCCCATGTCTCCTGTTCACTACTCTAACAGATGGCTGTGACAGCTTTAACAGCACCAACCTGCACGGTGTTAACAGAGCTCTTTCTATCACAAGCAGCCAATTTTTCCCAGCAGGGTTTTCAGGATAGAAGAGCTCTATCTACTGGTATGATATTAGTAAAAATCAAACATTACTGACAACCTTTAATAACACAGTTGCAAGAGTAAAGCTCAACAGGGACTGCAGCCTTTTTCAGCAGCTGATTCCAGAAGTAAATTCTGATCTCGATCATCTTTTGATACTTTACTAAACTCTTAAATCAATATTTTAATCCTAGAATCAAGACAACAAGTGACATGAATACACCTCTGGTTAAAACTTTTTGATTTGGAGAAATACAGGATCAGAAAATGCAATGGTACAAGACTGCATAAGTAATTTCTTACAGGAGTGAAGGAACTACACATCCCACAATCCATTGTGGGATCTGACTGTCTTGATTCATTGTGATTGATAGCTTTACTTTCTACATTTTAGCTTTATTTCAGTGTTAACATTGTTGATAGTGTACATAACGGTTTATGTGCATAGAGCTTCTTATACTTCTGTATAGCCAGCTGTTGAGCTTAAGTCCTGAACATTCAAAATTGGGACATTTCTTGGTTTATTAATCAAATTCGAAAGAAAACCCTGGACTCAGTCTCAATTACACAACAAACTAGAGGCACTTGTTTGCTGCTTCATTCCTCTGATTGACACCTATCCTATAATAGTTTCTTTTTTAGCTTTAGTACTCATCGGTACATTCAATCATAACACCCGTTTTAAAATCTATAGCGTATTGATGTAGTGACTAGAGCACAGGTGTTGACTATGGACTCCCCCTTATAGTTCAAAGGTTTTTGTTGCTGGCAAATGTTACAAAAAAAATGTCCTACAAGCTCTGACTGAAATGAAAGAAACAAACAGAAGTGAGGCAGCATGTCAGCCGGGGAGCGGAGGGACAGGATGAGCTGTGGGATGTGATGTTTCTGGCTTGTGGGTCAGAGTGAAGTTATGGTATACGTTCATACTTACCCGGCTTCTCCGGGGCCTCTGTCACATTTTCCTGAACCTCACTGGGAATAACTAAGATAAAACCAAACCGGCCAGTAAATGTGAGGCTGCTCAGCACACAGAAATCACAGCTTTAGATCATCATGAGAAGCTTTCACACGGCTGTCAGCGCCTGCTTCACCCCTGCATGTTTTGATTTTTTTTTCTTTTATTGACGTCTGGCTACAGTGATCAACATTTGTTAGCAGAGATGTAGCAAAGTCAATATTAGCTTGATATGAGGCAGACTGACAAACACAGGATGATGGGTTAGAGTCCAAAGTGGTCTTCATGAGAGGGGGGAGGGGTCTTTAACCATGCTTGTGCCTTGTCTCACCTGTGGCGTTCAGCAGATCAAGGAGGAAGGACCTCTTATCAGTCTCCTCCACCCACACCACCTTCTGGGTGATGTTCTCTGAGGTGGAACCGACACGGCCCACCGCCAGGAAAATGTAGTCCTCCAGGAAGTCACGAGCCAGAATCTATGCAAAAAAAAGAAAAATAAAATCAAAAAGAGGCCAGGAATTTACCACTGAGGGCAGGAATAATGTTTTGGTCCCTGTTTGATTTCATCATGATTTTTATGTTTCAGTTCAATTTCCATAACTGTTCTGTAAGCCTGGCTGTGTTTAAATTTAGATCAACAATGCCTTTTGGGCATTCATGTTTCAGATACTCTGCATTAACACTGTCTGATAAGATGCCAATAAGAACGAATGGGGGATAATCAGCCACCAGCAAGGAGGCTAGCAGTGCCTCTTTAACGGCTTTTCTCCCTTATGTTGTCACAAACATGCTTTAAAAGGACAGACTGATGAAATATATAGTACATTAGTCTGGTGGGGTACTGGTTAGATTGTAATGAGAACTGGGGGGTCTAGACTGGCCTGCATATGGCAAGGATAGAATGTTTTATAAGCTTTTCTAGGATGATGTCATGAAATACAGAAGACAGAATGTTTGTGAAGTTGGGACCTTTTTCCTCTCTATTTTTGACAAACGGTAGACTATATTTGGCAACTTTTGGAAAAATTGTGGGGTACTGGCAAGGAACAAGAGAAAACCTTGGGTGTCCTTTTATTAGTTTTGCTGTTTAAAGACAAAAGAAAATCATACCAAATCAAGAGCCATTTGGGAGCAGAAAGTCCAAAAAAAGACCTCTTAAGTCCATTCCTATCTGTGCTGGCTAATGAAGGACCCTCAGACAACCTCTATATGCATTTTGAGCTATCAGATATCCAGTCGTCTTTGGTACACATTGAGATGCTTCCACACAGAGCATTAAGAATTACCACTTGGTTCTGAATGCCAAAAACAGATAGATTTAAGTCCTTGATGATGCATTGTCCAAAGAGGGTAACTGTGATATGATGGAGTTAATCAGATGATTTGTGGAAGGAATAGAGACCTGAAACATAATTTCTATTCACACTGCACAGCTGTCATTCTAAATCCTGCATTTTATGTAACCCACTGACTTTTCTGTTTGAACCATGTTAGTCTTGTTAGTTTGCGGTGGACTCACTTAAGGAAATGTAGAGAAGGCATTTAAATTAGGCTGTTGACTTTTCAGCTTACCTGGATCTCCTTGGGGAAGGTGGCACTGAACATCATAGTCTGACGGATGCCTTTAGGTGGCATGGTGTCCTGCTCCACAATGCGTCGGATCTGGGGCTCAAAACCCATGTCCAACATACGATCAGCCTCATCCAGGACCAGGTAGCTGTAGAGACCCATTTCATATTTTATTGCCACACAAATCAATCCAAGTCATGCTCTGATATGTTCATTGATGAGACTACAAAAGGAACCATGTGGGATACTGACTTGCAATAGTCCAGGCCAATCTTGCCTCTTTCCATCATATCAACCAGACGTCCAGGCGTGGCAACCAGCAGGTGGCAGCCTCTCTCCAAGTCCCTGATCTGCTGTCCAATGTCAGCTCCTCCGTACACCACACAGGGACGCACCCGGGAGCGATAGGCAAACTAGGACAAGATGCCAATAATTAAGCTTAACAATGTACATAATATTCCAGCAAAAATGTACACCTTGCATTTATTTTTCAGTTTCAGACTAGGGTTGTAATGCTACCACAATTTTTAAACTTCATGATTCTTGTAAAAACTGAATATTGATAATTGTGACATGCCATAGCAAAAACAAAGAAGTCCTGGAACCCAATGCTTGTTAATTATTTGTTTTGTTTCACCAAAAATTGCAGGCAAACCCCAAATAATTTAGTCTTTACAGCACAACAAACATCAGCAACAATTTTGGAATGAAATTGACATTTATTGTGCAGTTTAGACACTGTGCTAGAGTTTTCCAGCAGTTTTTGATTTTGGTTGATATTCTCTTATCTCTTGTGAAGGTGTGTAGAACTTCTTAATGCTTTGGTACTTCTTCACTTCATCAGACGAGGATTAACCCATTTTGGAATATGCGGCAAAGCACTGAACATTTTGATAACCTAATTTCATATAGCTAGAATCTCTAAACTCACCTTTCTGGCTTCATCATAGATCTGCAGAGCCAGTTCTCTGGTTGGAGCCAGGACCAGAGAGATGGGGTACTGCTTACGGCGGCCATACCTTCCATTCTCCTATGGACATGAGATTTAGTTTAGAAAAACGAGTCAAACAGTAATGCGGCATATGTCTGATCTATTTTGGTTCTGTGGTACCTGTGCAGCGTTCTTGGGGCCCTGCAGAGCATCTCCTGGTCCGTCAGTATAGATCTGACTCAGCACTGGCAGGAGAAAGGCAGCAGTCTTACCAGAGCCTGAAACATAGCAAAGAGCATACAGTCACTTTTAGTGCTTGGATTAAAAATAAACCACAGCGGCAGTAAAACAAACAAACAAAAAAAACAATTATCCTTTGCTTTCATTGAAATACACAGTAAAAATTGTTTTAACCAGGACAAGGTTGGATTCTTTAACAACAAAAAAGGTTACACTCACCTGTCTGGGCACAGGCCATCAGATCTCTCTTGGACTTGATGATGGGGATCGCATGCTTCTGCACTGGAGTGGGGCGAGTGTAACGACTCAAAGTAATGTTCCCCATGATGATCTCCCCCATGTCCACGTCATGGAACTACAACACAACAGCACACGTTGGTGTGAGACAAATGGGTGAATCTAAGCATGCACAATTAAATCTTTTCATTTTATTACCACTTGGATCCATTTTGACTTACGCTTTCAATGTGGGGAGGGCAATTGCTTCCAGTGGCCTCCACGGGAATATCATCGTATTTCTCAAAGTTTATCCCAGTGTTGCTTCCAGAGAAAAGCTCGCTACAGAGGAGGTGTACAGTGGTTAATGGTGGAAAACAGGGTAACTATAAGGCTTTTATTTGGAGAGCAAAATCTGTCTTACTGTTCCAGACGCTCGTTGGGAGCAGTTGGCTTGGACCAGTCCTCTTCTCTGACGTCCTCCACCCAGCGAGTGTTTCCTCCACTAGAAAAGCCCCCACGCTCATATCTGCAACACGTGCAAAAGGTGTGTGTTAAGAGTGTTGAGGAAGACCCACTTTTAGTTTTCCTTTCAAAGTAGAATTCATACTAATTCAGACATTTTTACATTTTGTTTCTTTAAGACAGATTTTTGGACTTTTATGCCTTACTTATATACAGGAGTACAGTGGGTAGTGTTGGAAACAGTGAGTGAGGAATGAAACACCTGCATTGTTCATGTCTACATTGTGTTTCATCCTTGTTACATGTCTTATCAAATAAACAAATAGATGCACTAACTTGAGTGTTATTAATCTTCCTAGTTTTAAGGAAAATTTCAATGTTACTGACATTACTTCTGTCACAATTGTGCTTACAGCAGCTTCAAAGGGTTTCAGTTAATGATTTTCTTGTTTTCCGTCAGAGATGATTTAAAAAAAACTGGTCTATGGCTCTGATTACGGTCAAAGAAGCATCTGTTGACACTGCAACTCCAAACACTTGTTGCTATATGAAATGATAATGGTGCTGCACGATTAATCTAACTGCAAAAGTGAACGTTAGGTGGCGCAATTACTTATCTTTTAAAAGGCCACAATTCTGTTTGTATAATGTAGTGTGTAATAGATTGCTTTACATGTAAATAAAGTGAAATTTAGAATGATTTAAAGTGGCATTATTATTGTAAAGGTATCTTTGAAAGAGTTTCCTTTAAAATAAAATCATAGTTATCAAGGGAAATTTATGTTTTAACATGATTAAGTACACATTTGTGCATGATGCTTTCTGACACATATGTTTTAACCTTCTCCTGGGACAGTGGGGGTCCCCAAATGTGTTTAAATAAGTGATCTTTTTTTAAATGTTTTAATACCGTGGGTAAAAAAACGTTACCACAAAGAGCATAATGCAAAATAAAATAAACCAAATTTAAGGTTATAAAAATAAGAACAGAATAATAATGTCTGAAAGCATGCCTTGTTATGATATATGAATATACACACCTTCCCCTTGACCCTGCCCCACGGTCATTGAAGAAGCCGGTCTTGGACCGATCATTACGTCCTCCAAAGCTGTTGTAGGTAGCATCCCTGGGAGGGCCTCCCCAGTTGCCATCTTTGTTTTCATAATTACCAAACCCTGTAAAGAGCATGAGTCAGTCAGGTACAACTCAGAGAAAGATCTTTAATGGAATCAAAAATCAGAGGAATCACTTTTTTGATTAAACTCAAAGTTGTTCTTTCCCTTTGATCAAGTAAAATCACCATAAATTAGAGACACATCTAGTATAAAATAATCTACTTGCAGAGAATTACATCACTGAAATATTAACAAGGGTGGGGGGAGGGCTGAGTTTATCCTCTGAACTACTCATGAGGCTACATCTATGCCTATATTTAAAGGAACGACAGGATTTCCCCACCTGCATTCTGTAATGGTTGATTAAACGAGCCTCCACCCCTGTTACCACGGTAGGCGCCTCGCCCACCTCTATCATTGCGAGGGGGTCCTCGGCCTCCAAAGCCCCCATTTGTGCGGTTGTCATGGTAACCATTCACAAATCCATTGCTGCGTCCGGCGTCCCATCCAGGTGAATCTTCATTGGAAGACAAAAGAAAAGCGACACAGGGTTAGACGTTTATAAAGAGGAGTGAAGAGCACATGTTAAACACCTGACTGTGCTCACATATCATATAAGTTATCAGTCTGTAAGTGCTGAATTATTCTAACACCTAATTATTTGACCGGTGGGATGCAACTAACTAGAAAATGAACTAAAAGTTCTGATTCCGAGTTTCTCAGCTCAACAACATTTGTGTATCACAAATAATTTTCTAATTTAAAATGGCAGGATATGCAAAGCAAGTTCTACACGTGTGAAGGGAATACCTGCAGAGAAATCAACGTTTTTGGGAGATTTTACATTTCCTTTCTAACTTTACGTTTGAATATTTTTGGAGGTAGGATGGGAATAGTCAATACATTGAGCTCTTAAGACATATTTCCAAATGAGACACTGTGAAAGAATGTTTATAACAATATGGTTTTTACTGATTTTGATCTAAAGACAAGGCTGTCAGTCCTACTGCTCAGTAGATAGTGCACAGAAAATTATGCTTGTAAACCACAAGATAAGCCATTTTAAATCAAATCTAAATCAGGAACCATTACTTTGTTTAATTTAACAGAGTTTCATCACACATCAAATCAAACAGCACACCCAACTTCGACGTCTCCGTTCTTACTTGTGATGACTGCCCTCTGGCAAGACCATGTTTTTCATGGCATGTGGAAGTAAGGCATTGATAATGGAATCATTCAGATTAAATGTAAATGATGCTGATGGACTGAACTAACTGGAACTGGTTCTCAATTCCCATCCCTACAAATATATTTAAATATTAGCACTGCTATCTAAAATCAGAAACAATCCAATATTTTGCATCCATGATTTATTATAAAGGTGTTGGTTGGAGATCCATATTCTGGTGCTGTTACTGCCAATAAGGACAGATCATATTTTACTGCTACACTCCTCAGAAGCTACTACAGAAGTTACCTAGAACTCTGTACTTTAAGTAAATTTTAAATGAAATACTTTACTTTTACTTAAGGAGATTTATTGGCCAGTAATTTTATTTCCACCCAAGTAAATTTCGACCAATCACTGTACTTTTAATTGATTACCGTACAGCTTAAATAATAAAGGAACAATTTTTGTCCTTATGGCCCAGCCCTAGCGTAGTGAAATCTACTATTTGTGACATTTACCACAATGGTCTGCCCAGCTGCGTACGCTGGCTGTGTCATCGTTCCCATTGGTGGCCACACAGTTATCAGTGCAGGCAGAGGACGCGGCTGGTGGGGGCGACAACACGTTAGGGCTGCCAAATAGAGGTGGGGGAGGGGTCTAGGCCCCACTTGCATGAAAGGGAGCACAACAACCACACAGATCCAGCCTCTGATCAGTCTCGCTGAATTAATTCAGCATAAGGGGCTGATTGTAGATCTGTTTCGGTCTTATTTTAACATAGGGGCCAACGGTCAACACTTCCATTAAGTACACACAAGCAAAAAAGCCTTCAACACATCAAAACAGGCACACACCAATGTACAAATCCAGACAAGAAAAGACAGCCTCAAGTCCAGGCACTGGTGAAGGTCTGGTTAATAAAATACAAAGTACCAGGTTGTAAAATACTTTGCAGTTAAAAAGTTAAAACAGTACCCAGATTAGCATCTTAGTAAGCTCCTGCTTGGAACAGACATTTTCACCTGTTCTGTTTCTCATAGCTTTAATGCTTTAATTTATTGCAAGAATATGCATCAGGATTTGTAACTGGGGTTTCTCACTTTGACTTATGTTATATAGGGATGGTGTTTATGCAAACACTACCAGAAGAATTAACGTTCATGTTCATTTTAAACAAACCAACAAAAACACCAACAGCTTCTTGACAAACCATAACGAAGCAATAACTGTAACTGCACTCATTCTGGATATCCAAAACTTGTAAACAGAGATGCAAGTGCTCTAAAGGATGGAGAAAGACGCCAGAGAAAACTAATACTAACAATACTAAAATAAGTCCCCTTTCTTCTATAAATAACTGAATCCTTTTAGCACATCACCATCAGTAATATTTAATGAAGAGCTGTAGCTTCGATCAGAGGCTGAATATTTAAAATCTACCTTAACATGCAGCCGAGGGTTCTCAAAGCAAACAATACGTAATCTAACACTTGGGAGGCTGTCGATCAAAACACAGCCTGAAGATGACATCGAGGGTAGCGAGGACTTATGGGAAGGGCTATGCTTGAGTATCACCCTAAAAGAGGTACACAGAGGTAAAAATCTGCTGTGTAATGAAGCACTGAGTTTGAATGCTGCCTTTTAATATGTCCTGGGCCATAAAGTACAATAACACCTCGGATATGCTTTTGAAGTAAAAGCCTGATCAGTGTTTTTCTCTAAATGACCAGACAATGTTTTTAGTCTGAATTTGCTTCATTGGCGGTTATTTACATAGCAAAGTAGCTTGAAAAGTTGTTTCTGGCTTTGTCTCTGGGTCCTTAGCTTTCTTTGTTTATTTTCAATCTTTATCTTTGCAGGAGCTCCCTGTCATTTGCTCCCTCTATCTCTAACTTTTCTCTGCATGCAGTTGTTTTTGCACATCTATGTCAGTTATAAGTTTGTTTGTTTTTTTAAATGCATTTACTTAAAGGCAAATTTTGCCTTTTTTAAATAGAAAGCTGAAGAGAGCTGTGAAATGTTGGGAGGGAAACACGCAGCAAGGAGCTTTGGTCAAATTTGAACCAAAAGCTGCTGCAACAGGACTGAGGCCTCTGTACAGACCTGGCTCTCGATATAAAAGCTGGGCTATCTAGTAAACACGTGTTCATTGTCAGAATGACCGGACCAGTCAGTAATATTTGAGGAGAAAGAGGCAGTAGCTATCAGTGTGGTCTTGCTAAAGTGACTGCAAGCCAGTAAACAATGGCAGCCAGTGAAGAGATTGGCGGAGATGGAGCTAGTGGCAGTTTGATAAGAATTGGATGACATTTGTTTATTAAAAGAAGAGCAAAGAATCACACTGAAAGCTTTCCTTGGTGGTAAAGATGTTTTGCTCTTCTCTTGAATAGATTCAGCAGAGGTGATTTACCAACTGACTCTACTGGCAGTGAACAGTCCTGGATAGACTTGACAACAGCTTCATGTCGAGCTTACATCACATAATTTACTCCTCAGTGGTGCATGCCAACTATGTTGCGTTTCCTTTCTCTGATTGGCCTGTAATGAAAGGAATGGAAAGAACACTTGTCCAATCCCCCTCTGGCTTGTTTTTTTAAGGTGTTGTCCTTCCCAAACACCTCCTATGGGGTTTTGACTTGATGGATGTGAAATATATCCGGTGCCATGGAGGTGTAAACAGGCTGGGCATGTCAGAGTTAATGAGTTGCAGAGATAGCCACAGAACTGAAGCCTCTGTACAGCCTCTTTTAGCTCACGTTAACAGAAAATGATCCGCCTTTGATGTTTTTTAAAAGGATCAGAGAAAACAGGTCTATCATTTGATAAAAGTGTTGCTGCTTCCCTTTGCCTTGACAACAAGACTGCAAGTCCAGTAAATTTACAGCATAGTTCAAAAATCTTTTCCAAGACTCCTCAACTTCAAAGAAACAAAAGCTGACTGTTGATCTATGATGAGCTACACTTAGGGTACAAATTAGCTCAGAAAGACTGTTGCCATTAAAGAGGAGATGTCTGGTGCATCATTACTACCATAAGCCTAAAAAACAGTTTCTAAACAGAAATGATGAAGCCATGAAGAAGAAGTTCAACTAGCTTCCCTGTTCAAACCATCAGGATCCTTGTATCATGTGCCAATAAAGTGTTAGTGTGCAACATGTGCGTTTCTGTTCCAACACGAGTGCACAGAGATTTCAGTGGTTATTCCAAATTCACACCAAAGAAAAGCAACCAATCAAAGAAATCTCCTGGAACAAAAGCCTGCATGCACTCAGTGTTCTGTAATCTTTCACTGCTGCTCAAGGCATGCCACTAAAAGCTATATGGCTATAAAGACCTCAAAGAAGGAGAGCTTGTGATTAATAATGAGCTGGATTTTTCATGTCAGAGCAGAAATGTAAAGCTGCGACACTGATTTGCAAAGTAAAATCCCTGCTTTGATTTTCAGACTGAAGGGTTAAAGGTTTGTGATTACTGACAAAGCATTTAAAAGGGTCCTTGGTAAGTCTTTCACTGCTGATCTTTAGTGGTTATTAGTGCGGCAGTCATACTAATGATGCAATGCATACGCACCATCACCATGCATCACTTCACTTCCAAGCTTTGGCAAACGTGAGTTAGGCCCAGATTTCTGCTGCTTTTTTCAAGTGACCATGACAAAGCAAGGGCACGTTGGTTTTGCCCCAATTTTCAGCTAATTACACTAAAACTCTGCCAAAACGTAGATGATATGGCATGCAGGTAGAGGTCAAGGTATACCACTTCTGTTTCGCCAACCCCCATTGTAGGCATGGTAAAAGGCAAGCTCTTGAGAGGCCAGTCTTGGGTAACCTGAGCAAAGGTAGGGAAGCAGGCTATAAAAAGACTCTCCCATAATTACTGGCTCATGCAGTATGAGTGTTGGGCTTGACTTGACACTAATAGTTACCGATCGCACAGTCATCCCATCCTGAAGTATAGTTATTGCTTTGTCTTGGCTGACACTCTGCCTGCCATGGTTGTGGGTACTGTTTAGAAGAAACTTTGGGACATTGCAGGTGAAATATGGGCTGACATTACAGTAGAAAAACAAATCATTTTATAATCTATCTGCTAGATTAACCATTAAATCAAATAGCATTGATTCAACAAGGTTTGGCTGAAATTTAAGAAATTAAACGTCTCATTTGACTGCAAGCATCCCAGCAGAGAATTAACTTTTGTATTATCAGCTAAATGTTTAGCTCTAACTCATCCCTCTCCCCCTTTGCACTGGCTTTGCTGTTGTGTAAAAAATGGCTATTTCATGCATCTGAGAATGCAGATTGCCCTCAGCGAAAGCAGACAGAAGGGACTTACAGAGATTTACTGGTGCCACTGTATAACCGCACTGTCTAGCAGCGGAATAAGCATTTCCTGCTGTGGAACAAGAAAACAGTAAAAAAGGGAAAAGCGTCAAGTGTGCAATGACACAGTATCATGGTTCCAAAATGAATATTTGCACAAAAATGTTAAATCATCTGACTGCATATGCCAGGCACGTGTCTTCAAATAAAGCCTTTAAGAGGCTAAATAAGCACAAAAAAAAAACTCAAAGGAAAAAAATATCACCCTAGCTAAAAAAAAAAAAAAAAAAAAAAAAAAAAAACATTGAAAGCTGAGAGATGTCAATATTTGTGCAACCCCACCTCCTGCTACATTCCCCTTTATCAGAGCAGCCAACAGCTAGCACTCCTCTTTCCAAATGTGGGACTTTTAGACATTTCTTCTTAAAGTTGGTCCAAATAAAGTTTTAAATTTAAGAGCAGTCTGGGTTTAAAGTTCCAGGCTACAGTCATTTAGCAGAAATTCTTGCCCTACATGCCGAAATAAGCTTTCATGCACAGACAGAAAATTATTAGGCTTTTCTCCTTGTTCTGTGCACTGTTTTGACTTTGTGTGGTCTGAACATGCGAAGCACTGCAAAAGCAGCCGTCTTTATGTGGTCTGGTGAGTATCAATGTTTACCAAATCATGGCTTACCATTTTTTTTCTCAATTGTGCTTGCTTTTACCATGCTCTGATGGGTTTGAACAGTAAGAACATCACACTTTAAACTTGTGTGGATGCTCTGACCGTGACTCAGTGGATGGTTGGTAGATCTAACTCACCATTTTTAGAAGCATCCTTGTTTCTCAGATGTGGTGGAATGTAACGCCCTGTGAGGAATAAACAAACATTTCATTGACAAGTTTGAGACCAGATACAGATATTTACCAAGATTGCTATTGTTTTAAGAATATAGTGCAGATATACAAAATGATCAAATAGAACAATTTAGTTGTTATTTCACATGTCTTCACACCATTAAACTGTTCAAACACAAGTTTCCTTTAAAAAAAAAAAAAAAAAACAGATTGAAATTAACTATGTCTAATTAAATCACCCTCTGGAAAATATTTTACATTCACTGGAAGAAAACCAAAAGGTAGTCATAACAAAATGATAAGTATAAAAATAATGCACGATTTTTTTCATATTTAAATCAGTTTATTTCCTACTTACTGCCAGTTCCTCCGCCTTGTCCGTCAGCAGAGTTCAAGTCTAGGGCAGCAAGCTACAAAGGAAAAAAAGGAATAGGTAAATAAAACCAATGAATCAGTTTGTTAAACTTGATATTGATGATGTCAGAAAAAATCTGACACCATGCATCACTACTGAAAATGATGTACTTTTTTTGGGTGCACAGGACTTTAATTTTTGTTGTCATGTTGTAGAAACAGGTTTCAGTATTGGTTTTTTGTCAAAAGTAAACCGTATGCAAGACTTCCCTTTCAATTTGTAACGATTAAAACAAGTGTTTACACCATTTAATGCTATGGGTGGATTAGAAACTGTATTCTTTTTTTTAACTAGAATCAAACTGCACTCCACACAGAGACAGTATCTTCCCCCAGGTTATCACTCTCACTCACATATCAGAAAAATAAACAATTTGCACCAGTTCAATGTTAAATTCATGTGCACCTTTGCACTTTTCTAATATAAAATCTTATCTGCCTCATGTAAATCTGCCCCAACATTTCATATCTTATCCTTCTTGATCATGTTTACTCAGCATCCTTGCACTCCTTGAGACTGTTCTGTTATTTCATGAGGACTTGTATATATTCAGTTGAAATGTTTAGGGGGCTTTTACAGATTAAAAACTTGAAGTTTAAATTCTTACTTGTTATATTTGATGTTTAACTCCTGCACAGCAAGAGCTACACTAAGCTAACTGGAGTTGAATTCCATGTCTGTGCAAGCATACCTTACCTTTAACACCAATTCTAATTCTAAGATATGGTACCAAAAACATTGGGATTGGTTCTGTGCAAATTGGACAATAAGCAAGAGTCTGCCTGAAGATTCTGATGGATTTATGGATTGTAAAAAAAGGAAGAAAAAAAAAACATGCAAACACTGTCTGAATTACACAAATATTTCAGTATAAAAAGCTTTTGTTGAATATCCAAACTTCACAAACCTGAACATGTCCACATAAGGTTTGCCCAATTTAACCTCCCTTCTATACTAAGATGCTTGTTGCAGCAAAAACTTTGAAAAGAGAAAAACTTTCAACTTGATGCTTGTTGATATCACCCTTTATTAACTGCTCTGGATACTTAACAATATTAGCAATGTTTCAAGTCCTTAACAATGCCTATGTTTTGTGCAATTTATACAAGTGTGCAGGAGTTTCTAAGCAACATGTAAATGATTTGTTCCACTTGGATACATAATAAAAGTATTTGTCAGCAAACTTAAGTAATGAATAATTCTACATTACCACCAACACAATATAAAAGATTAAACTACGCCTGAACAATTTTGAAAAAATATCTAATTGTGATTTTTCTGACAGATGCACATTTGATATGAAGTTTTGAAATACCATTAAAAAAAACAGAACATTACGTTTTTCACTGTTTTGATTTACAAAACAACTTCTTCAGAAAATAAGTTTTCATATTTTGCAAATATGGATACTTTTACAACATGCAATAGTATCACTATTATACTTCAAGGCCTTTCTGTATACATGTCTGTAAAACCTTCACAGTACGACTGAATACTAAAGTATTGCAGTGCAGCCTTTTATGCAATTATGTTGATACACCAGCTGACATTAGGCTTGTGATTAAATTAATTAGGCAGCACAAGAAAATGGCACATTCTGCAGGCCATATTATAATCTAAATTTTGAGTTAGACGTATTGATAATTATCACCAGTACTGAATGGTTGCTTTTTGGTACTTAAAAAAATGTTGACAACAATGGCAATGTTCCGGCAAAGCAAACATTGCCATTGTTTTTGTGTGCAGAAGTGTGTCTGCAATATTGATTGATTCCTCACAGACATACTGACAAAGATTCAGATAAATTTAGACTATCACCATGACGTTTAGTGCAGAACATATCTGCTGCAAATAACAAGAGTCAAAATGGTATTTCAAAACATTTTGGTAGAAACATCTGGTGCAGCAAGATTTGGTAGTGTACAATTACACTGGACAACATTGCAATTATGATATAATACATGAATGTTGTCATGAGTCTACCTGCTTGATTACCAGTGAAATGCAAAGAATACAAGTTTAGGAGTATGTCTTTCTCAACTTAAAACATGCAAATGTCAAGTAGAATTAAAAGAATACAAAACATGCAGTTTTACAGTACTGCTTTCAAAATAACTTCATATATATTCATTTGAAAATATGGGTACTTTTACAATGTGCAATAGTGGCACGGTTGTAAACAAACCTTTCCATTTCTGCTCAATACAAAAATTGAAGCTTTTAATAGAATTATAATAATGCAGCGCCTGACACTGCGCCTGATTAGACTAACTGAGCAGCACTGGAAAATTGCACATTCTGCAGAAAGCCATCTTACCATTTGATCTAAATTTCAAGCTAGCCTTATCTATGATATCGCCAAAATTGGAAGATTGTTTTCTTAGATGCTAAAAAACACGCTGACATCACTGGCAACGTCTTGATACCAACACATTCCCCGTGTTTTTGTCCGATTAAGACAAGTGCGCAGAGTTTGTCTGCAATATTTGATCAATGTATTCCGCTCGGATGCATACTGACCAAGATTACGTTGGCAAATAAAATAACATAGACTGCATCGTCTTTAAAAGCAAGATATCGGTGAAGAATCTACTTATTGATCAGTTTCGCAACATGTCACGGCACAACCACGTTGTTAATCTTTAATACATCACCGGAAAATGCTGACAAATTTGAAAATAATTGGGGGAAAATACTGAAATAATTCTCTCCGAAACTTTTGTAACACGTAAAAAGAAAAAAAATAATTGATCTAGTTGTCAACTAAAAAGAGTCGACTTTAAAAATCAAGCCGTGTATTAAACTGGTGCCAACATTTTTTCCTGCGCCACGTTTCAGGCTGAGAAGGCCGAGCTTTAGCCGAACTAGCTCACAATACCGGCATATTCGTTCATGTTAGCAAACAGATTAAATATCAACTAATTAAAACATGATCAACAAAGAGTGGTTTGCAGTCCATTCCCAGTTCGATTAAACGATATTCTTCGATGTTTCATATGGAAACGAGGCGTAAATACGTTAGTTCATTGGGTAACTGGCACATCGTAGAGACGAGCTCCGCCATCACAATCTCCTCCATCAAACCTCCATTTTACCAGCCGCAGCGTTAGCTTAGCTCAATGCTAACAGCTCAGCTCCTCCACCGAACCTCCATTTTAACAGGCGCAGCGTTAGCCTAGCTCGATGCTAACTGCTCAGAAAGCTAATCAACCTCTTTCTCCGTCGAAACTACATGTGCGAAATGGAAAATTTCCTAATTTCTTCGAGTAAAAATACAAAAAATAAACAAATGAAAGTACTCACCTGCTGATCTAGACCGTGTGGATTATCAACGACCACATGACTCATAACTAAAGAGAGAAGTGGGGGATTATTTCTGAAGAGAAAGGATTTTCTTTGTTAGCTCGGCCCTGCTTTGCTCTTACGTTAACTTCCTTTTCTGTACAAATAACGACTTTCAGTGACGTATACAGACTTATAAAGACGATGACGTTTACTTTAAATAAATAAAACGACGGTGTTAGTTATAAATATAAATTCCGTTCAAGTTTCCAGATGAAATGCTTGCTGTGGAGCCGCTGAACAGATACCCCCTCCCGGCAGGCTTGATCGTGGTGGAATGAGACATCGAGTGCTCAGGTAGCGCGAGATATCATCGCCTCTGTAACCCGAGGCCAGCGATCTGCTTGCCAAGTATCGCGAGATCTTTCGGATTGGCATGGCCAGAGGTAAAAAAAACGCAGTTACAGACACATGAAACCAATCATTACGGTTGGTTGGAGTTTCTGATTGGCAAGGCGTCATTAGATTTATGTGTCTGTAAAAACCTGTACGTAGAATATCAGTACACGCTTGTTCTCTCTCCAAACAAGGATTAAATTAATTAATTTAGCTACATTTACTGTTTTTCTATAGCTCAGCTACTAAGATCAGTGATGGACTGTGGGGGGGGGGTCAGTGCTGAGAAAGTGTCCTCTTGGATGTCTTTGTGGTAGGACATGTGAAATGGTTTCTGTAGTGCCCTTGAAATTGTCTACATTTGACAAAGTTCCATTTTTGGTGCTCAGTAGGTGGACAAAATATAACAAAGTGACATCTAAGTGGACTAAATTTGACATAATACAATCCTGGGTGCCCAGTTGATAGACAACTTTGTCAAAGTGCCCTAATCGGTATGTGGTAAGAAGTCAAATTTGACAGAATGCCATCTAAATGGACAGAATTTGACAAAGTGCCCCTTTGGTGTTTTCTAAGAGTGGACAACATTTGACAAAGTGCTCTCTTTGGTCCCTTCTAAGTGGGAAATATTTTTTCAAAATTCCCTGTTTGGTGTCCTCTAAGAAGACAAAATTTGACAAAGTGACCCTTTGGTGCCCTGTGGTGGACAAAATTTATACAACATTTCTTTGTTAAAAGAAAAAAAAAGAACAGCAATGGGTTGTTTTCAAATTCGACAAAAGTCCTGTACTGACATGTCTATAGTCACCATGGTTCGCGTTATTCCTCGGTAGCTGCGCACGCTCACCTCAGTTGCGGCTACGTCACATGTTTTGTTGCTCTGATTGGCCCATAAAGATGTGACAGACAGAGCGTTCATCCAATCACACTCCGAGTTTTTATCAAAGCCTCTGCCTTTTCCCAATTGCGTAGTATTGAAGGTTTCCAAGATGGATGGGATATGTTTCGCACATTCATCTGATGTATCAGGTTACCTCTTTGGTGCCCAGTGGGAAGACAGCATATGGAACAAAGTCGAAGTGACTGGGAACGACAGCAACTCATCCACCAAGTGGTAGGCCACGTAAAATGACGGAGGGGGGTCAGCAGATGCTGAGGTGCATAGGTTGCCAACTTTCTGCAGAATCAATCGCTGCAGACCTCCAAACTTCATGTGGCCTTCAGATCAGATGCGTAGAGAGCTTCGTGGAATGGGTTTCCATGGACGAGCAGCTGCATCCAAGCCATACATGGAGTGTAATGCAAAGCACCAGATGCAGTGGTGTAAAGCACACCGCCACTAGACTCTAGAGCAGTGAAGACGCGTTCTCTGGAGACAAATTGTGCTTCTCCATCTGGCAATCTGATGGATAGGTCTGGGTTTGGCGGTTGCCAGGAGAACAGTACTTGTCTGACTGCATTGTGCTAAGTGTAAAGTTTGGTGGAGGGGGGATTATGTTGTGGGATTGTTTTTCAGAAGCTGGGCTTCGCCCCTTGGTTCCAGTGAAAGGAACTCTGAATGCTTCAGCATACCAAGAGCTTTTGGACAATTCCATTCTCCCAACTTTGTGGGAACAGTTTGGGGATGGCCCTTCCTGTTCCAACATGACTGTGCACCAGTGCATAAAGCAAGGTCCATAAAAACATGGATGAGAGAGTTTGGTATGGATGAACTTGACTGGTCTGCACAGAGTCCTGATCTCAACTTGACAGAACACTTTTGGGATGAATTAGAGCAGAGACTGAGAGCCAGGCCTTCTCGTCCAACAGCAGTGTGTGACCTCACAAATGCGCTTCTGGAAGAATGGTCAAAAATTCCCAGAAACACACTCCTTAACCTTGTGGAAAGCCTTCCCAGAAGAGTTGAAGCTGCAAAGGGTGGGCCAATGTCATATTAAACCCTATGGATTAAGAATGGGATGTCACTTTAGGTCATAAGTGAGTCAAGGCAGGTAAGCAAATACTTTTGGCAATATAGTGTACGATAAAGTCCCCTCTTTGGTGCACAGTAGGTGGCCATTATATGATGAAGTGCTGTCTTTGGTGCCCAATGGGTAGGCAAAGTATTATAAGGTTCCATCTTTGGTGCCCAGTGGGTGGACAAAATATTAGAAAGTGTTGTCTTTGGTGCTCAGTAGGTAGACAACATATGACAGAATGCCTTCTAAATGGACATACTTTGACAGAGAGTCCTTTGGTGCCCAGTTGGACAAAATATGATAAGGTGCCCTCTTTGGTTCCCAGTGGGTAGACAAGATAGAATAAGGTGCTGTCTTTAGTGCCCAATGGGTGTACAAAATATACTGAATTGCCCTGTAAGGTGCCCAGTGGGTAGCCAAAATATGATAAAGTGCCCTCTTTGGTGCCGAGAGGGTAGACAAAATATGATAAAGTGCTCTTTTTGGTGCCCAATAGGCAGGCAAAATATGATAAAGTGCTCTTTTTGGTGCCCAATAGGCAGGCAAAATATAATAAAGTGCCTCTATTCTTGAACAAGGTTTCTAGTATTTTACCATAAATCTGTGACTCCTTTTGTGTCCCACTTTTTATCATTTAACCCTAGGCCTTCAAACATCCTGACTCCACCACTGACTAAGAGTATTTGGTAATATGTTTAGACCAAACTTTTTTTTTTTTTTTTTTTTTACCAACGGCACACCTGCTATCAAGCCAAAATCTTAAGGCAGACCACATTCATATCTATACAAAATAGCCATTGTAATACATGTTACAGTATCTTTAGTTTTTTTTTAATATAGTTTTAGCAATAATGTTTGGTTATAAAAATTCCCAAGACACACCTAGACCTGCCTCAAGGCACACCATTAGAGAACAACTGGTTCACACTGCTTTAGAAATAGAAGTCATAGGCAATCAATAACAAAAACGTCTTGTTTGAATTTGCAAAAGTGCAAGCAAGCGCCTGCACAAAGTCCAGATTTCCCATTTAAGTTCATTCTGAAAAGTTTATTGTGCAATCAAGGCGATATGAAGGAATTTTCTGCATTTTTTGATGGAATAATCATTTTCCTAAGTACCTATCTAATAAAATGTATGTAGTTTTTTTTTTCACTTTTTGCAACTTTAGTGTTCATTATATATCTGCGCTTGTGTCTTTTTTAAACACACAACATCAAAACTATGGAAACACGGAAAAATAGCCATCAAACTTGGAAATCAGAGCATTATAAAGAACAAAATGTACACCTGAATCTAAGCTACAAACAGCCAGAGAGAGGAGTATATACAATCTTTAACATGTTTCTAAAAGTTGTTGAAATGGACTGATCGTTCTATAAAACAGGTTTCAATATCCTAGGCCAGGTCAGAAGGGTCAAACATAAGCCTGACCAAATCCTCCCCCATCTCCTCCTCTCACATCCCCCCTCTCTGCTTCCTCTCAGCCGTCTGTTGTTGGTACAGTTGCTGCAGCGTGCAAGGCCTGATTCAGTTGATCCCCCGCTGCACGCTGCAGCAGCAGAGCGAGGGCGGAGGAGACCATATGTCGCTGGGATCAGGTACACAGGGAGTAATTGGCTACCAGGAGAAAGGTCAGCTGCTGGGAGATCTCTGACATGACGGAGGCATCCCCCTCCCCACCTACTGTGTCTCCAAGACGTCACTAATCTTTACGATAGAACTGCAGGGGGAACTCAGTGATTTTGACGGTTAATTCAGTTGTTTATAGCTAAGATGCCACATAGTGATAACAACTGCCAACTCTCTTCATCCCATGAGTATTGATGGCATTTATAAGATATATAAATAAATATAGAGGCTGCTGTCCTTGACCTCCGACCTGGGCTCCAATCTGGACTGTGGCCCCTTTCCCTCATGTCATTCTCCACTTACTCTCCAGTGTCTAACTCTGTCCATAGTGAGGGAGAAAAGGTGTTAAAAGGTGAGCCTGATCCAGCTCATACTGGGTGCCCTGCTGGACCAAGTTGGGTTGGACCAGATCTCAGGGGATGGTTGCATGCATGGTTCAGAGGTCACCTGGAGAGATGGGGCATGGTGCTGGAGCAGATGGACAGAAGAGGCCAGAGCAGTACAGGACCAAGGTTGACACAGTGAAGTGCTGAACCAGCATATGCTCCCATACCTGACCTGAGCTGGTTCATGCTGCAGACTGCTTTGTAAGTAGCTTGAAGCATTAACTCGGAAGGCCACTTAAAACAACTTTTCTCCTTCATTATGTGAAATTCATCCATGAAACTAAAATAGTGGTTTACCATTTAGTAAATACACCTTATGGAGAGACATTTTTATTGAACATAGTCCTCAGTTCTAAACAAGAAGTCAGAAGAGAATTGCCTCATTATCTCAGAGTTCACCCTGTATGGCAGAGATGAGTCACAGTGGTTATATTTCAGTGGAGAAAACCTCACTGCATGTCTGTAAACGTGATTCATTCCAAAACCTGATGCTCCACATGTGTCAGCTGTTTTGGCATGTGAAGCCAGGAGGATCAGACATTATATCAGTAACTTTGTGAGCCATGATTATCCATTAGTCATCAGTGACGTGGAGTGAAGTCCCTACAGGTAGGGTGCACCTGCCTACTCAAAAAATGTTGCTCAACGTGAATCAAACCTGAAGGAGAGGGCGTGAGCCGGTAACGGTCTCCACACTCTCGTTTTCAACTGAACTCTGATTCTGGTTTGAATTCTGGTTGGACATGTTGATTCTTTAATGACGTCTGCTCCATAGGCTGAGGAGTCCCTAAGCTGCTTTGTGATCTTGATTCTGCGGGGTCATTAATAGATTTGTAGTGTTAGTCATAATACAAAATTTTTACACTTAAATTGATCCTGGTAAAACTCAAGTTGTATTTTCTGGTACCAGAGTGACAAAAACAGGAGTATTTGACACCCAATACTGATAGATGTAAGTTTAAAATCCTCAATTATTGTAAACAAACTGAATAATGAATAATGTAGACGGGCCCTGATTAACCTCTTTAGACCCTACGTGCAAACATGAGGACATTACATTTTGGCTTTCTTACAAGACATCATTGCATTCTGCTATTAGAAAATTTTAAATAGTTGTCCAGAATTTTCATAGAAGTTTAAATACTTTGCTATGAATGTTGGGGGTAATTGCTTTTAATTGGGGGGACATGTTTGTATATTTTGGAGTGTTTTATTTGAGGCATTGCTGGGGTTTGCTCTTAAAGTTTTAGGTATTTTCATTAGAAATTGGGGGATTTATTTGTAGATATTTGGGAATTTTATGAAAATTTTGGGGGAGGACATATCTTGACATTGTCCAAAAACCTTTTTCAATGTAAGGAACTTTATTTGTAAATTGTTGGCAAAGTGCTTTGAAATTTTGGGGAATTTTTATTTTATATTTCAGTCATTAGACTGTGTAAAATCGAGATTTTTTTTAGTTTTTGTTGAGTTAAAAGAAGTGTTAAAGATTTTTGACAAAAATATTTAGAATGTCTTGGAAATTTGGGGGGATTTTTATGTTTTGGAGAGCTCTTACAACTTTAAAGGAAACTTCCCAAGACCACAGAACTTTTAGTGGAAATTGAGTTCTTAGGTGCCTAAATACGTTCTTGTGGTCCATCATGAGAAAAATGACAACACATTTTTTTTGCATTTTAAAACATATTCTTTGTGAAAATGACTTCTTACAGGTAAATAAATAATACTTTTGCTTTGTTATACCTATCAGGTCCCACTTCTCCCAAATGAGTAAAAATGCATTCCAAGCAAAAGCTTGGCTCTCAGGAGGTTTATTATGAATGGATCATTATCAGCTGGTTCTCAATAAAATAGATTATATGATGGATTATAAACAATACACAGTCACTTAAAAATGATCAGCTGTGATTGATCCACTGATGTCCGCAGCTGTGAGAAGCACTGTGCGTGCTGGAGCCAGAGGATCCAGCATCTGGAATCAAATTAAACTAAAATAAATCCCCTTCTGTCAGCTCATCATCAATATTCTGTCATTACATGTGTTCATTTATGGGAATTAATTATTTAAATGATTATTGACAGGCTGAAAACATCAGAGTATATTCAAAAATAAGAAAACAGTCTAATCAATAAGAGGCAGCAAGTGAAAAACAACTCAGCTGTATTATGACACTGATGATGTTAATTTAAAATGCTAAAAATAAATTTCACCTCCAAACAACTGTATTAATTGAATCTATCACCTAAATGTCCTTATCTCGAATGAACATTGTCATGATAACATTTTACTGACCTTTGCCTGATAGTTGTTTTACCAACCAGACATTAAACACATCATAATATACTGCTACAATCGAAATTATTCAACCCCCACTTCAAATCAGGTTTATTTTGCAAGTTTTAAGTCTTTCAGCTCTTTGCAATGAACACATCAAACAAAAGGAGTTGAAATAGCTCAACACAACAACTGCTTCAAGTGGTTTCCCCCAATCCATCTAAAAATGCAATTTATACTGACTTCTCCAGAGTCAGAATGATTCAGTCCCCTGAACAGAATCCCTCACAACAGCTCAAATATGTAAACCAGTGATGTTTCAATCACAACTGATGAACCAATCATGGGCTTTGTTAATGTCAGCAGGTTTGCTTGAGCTGGAACACATAAAATACCTGAACTGTGAGGGGTTTGTTGTTAGAAATATGGCAAAGTCAGAAAGAATGGTCCAAAAAGTGAAGAGATCATTGGCCTTCACAAACAAGGAACAGGAAACAAAAAGATAGCAAAGGCACTGAATGTTCCTAGAGACAACACTGGAAGCATAGTTCACAAGTTCAAAGTTACAGGAACAGTGGTTACACTGCCTGGACGGGGCAGAAAAAAGAAGCTATCAATGGCTGTAACCAGATATCTGAGAAAGCCAGTTGTGAAAAACACTTGAGTGACTGCAGAAGACCTCAAGCAAAACTTGGTGGCAACAGGGTCTGAGGTTTTAGTGAGTACAGTAAGACATGTACTAAATGTAGACGGTTTTCATGCCAGAACTCCTAGACATACACCACTACTGACCAAAAAGACCAAGAAAAGACAGCTCCAATCTGGTCAAAATCATAGAAATAAGCTACATAGGTTTGGGGATTCTGTTCGTAATAGGAACTATTTGGCCCAATGGATCAGCGGTATGTCTGGAGGAAGAAGAATGAAGCATACGCTGAAAAGAACACTGTACCCACAGTTAAGCATGGTGGAGGCTTGGTGATACTCTGGGGCTGCTTTGCATCCTCTGGCACTTGAAACCTGCAGCGTGTGGAAGGACAGATGGATTCAGTAAAGTATCAGGAAATCCTAGGAAGAAATGTCATGCCGTCTGTGAGGAAACTGAAGTTTGGGCATCACTGGACCTTCCAACAGGACAATGATCCCAAGCATGCCTCAAATTCCACCAAGGCTTGGCTGCAGAATAAGTCCTGGAAGATTCTATGATGGCCATCACAGCTGACTGACTTGAATCCCATGGAAAATCTCTGGTGGGATTTGAAGGTGGTTGCAGCATGCTGACCTAAAAATATTACTGACCTGGAGGCCATTGCAGAGGAGGAATGGGATAAGATTCCTTAGGAACACTGCCAGAATCTGGTGTCTGGATATGCATCTGGTTTGCAGCAGGTCATAGAAGCAAAACGGTGCTCTACTAAGGACTAAAGATGCTTGCCATGAAGGGGTTGAATAATTTTGATGGCAACTGTAATATCTCAGCATCATGATGTTCTGAATGCAAAATGTCATTTGGATGCTGATGTCATTTACTGCTCCACTCCTATCAGATTCTGTCACTTACAACAATCCTGTGACTCTATACATTACTCTCTGTGTGAGTTAAAACTGGTTCTGAATCCTGACAAAACCAAACTCATGATGCTCTCAAACCCAAAGACAAAAATCTCTGATCTTTCCTTCTATCACTTCATCTCAGAGTGATCTGACTGAGTCTGCCTTCTTTTAAATACCTTGGTTTTTCTGAGTGATTATTCTCTGACATTAAGCTTCATGTTGAGCAACGTTGGTGTGACATCTTCTTTTTCCAAGTGTGGGACAAATCAAAAAAGAGAAAAATCAAGAACTTTATTTGATTTCATTTTTACAAACACATCTCACTACATGATCAGCTGTATTTCTTTCTTTTTTCTTTTTTTTCTTTTTTTTTTTTAGTAAATCTGTGGTTTAGAAATGTCACCCGAAATGCAAAGGATGTGCATAGGTGTCATGTCACTGCCCACTCCGGTGCTGCCCCCTCGTGCTTCCTCTGGCTGAGTTCAGGCTCCAAACAGCTGGAATGTTTTTTTCTTTTTCATATTTATTCATATTTTTGTCTTCTTTTCTTTGTTGGAGGTTCACAGAGGGACACAGGGAACACTGACTGACTGACAGCATGAAGCTTGCAAATGTCCACATGCAAGATAACCTCATTCAGATCTCTAAAAATGAATTGATTTATTATTTAGAAGAGACAGTACCCAGTACCCAGTGGGGAAGGCCAGGATGTTAGCCAGAGGCAGAAAAGAAGAAGGATAAACCAGGGCGGGGCGATACTTCGACTCCTTCAGATATATCCTCATATTTTCAAACCAGAGAAAGGGTCAGACAATATCACACAGATCCATACAGGATATGATATGACTCCTTAATTGCACAAATAAAATCCAGCAACTTTTTCTTGCCTAATAACTTGTAAAATATGTTGGCAACATTTGTAAAGTGGACAGAACGTGAAAGTGCGAAGTGGGGCTCCTTGCTAGTTCCACCCATTTCTGTCTTCTTAATTGCATTATAAATTGTTTAAATACATTCCAACCAGTTTGAATTTCCTTTGAAATTGCTCAAATACATTGGCAACATTGAAAAGTGGTATGAACTGGTGAGAAATAGGGGCTCCATGTCAGTTCCAACTACTTTTCCTTTCCTTTAAAACTGCCATCTTACCTTGTTAGTTGCCTTGTAAATTGAACAAATATGTTCCACCCATATCTCTTTGCCTTGAAATTATTCAGATACATTAGCAACATTGAAAAAGGCTTGAGAGTGGTAAGATGTGAAGGCTCTAAAGCAGTTCCAAACACTTTTTCTTTTGTTGTTAATTGCTTTCTTGCCTTGTGAATTGCACAAATAAATTCCAACCTCTTTTCATGCATTGTCAACCCACCTTTTTTGCAATCTCAGTTCCCTTCTTGCCTTTTCTTTGCCTTCTTCAATGCCTTCTTGCCTTGTAAATTGGACCATCTAAATGGTCCAATTCATCCCACCCACTCTTACCTGCATTCTAAATAGCCAAAATACATTGGCAACATTGGTGGTTGGAACTGACATGAAAAGAAGGGCTCCTCACAAGTTTTAATCACTCCTCAATGTTGCTTACATATTTGTGCAATTTAGACAGTGCTCTTTTTGTTTTGTTGTAGTTAAATGTTTGACAGTCATTTTGCTTCTGTACTTTTCATACCAAAAATCATTAAGGTAATGGATGATCTTTTAGAAATGCCATATTTAAGGGTCTGTCTTGTCATGCTAGCAGGGCAATTTGGTACACAGAGCTCTCGAGGGCTGAAAACATTGGACTTCTTTGGGTTTGCTTTGATAATGAGTGCTGCCACTGAAAAAACAGTGGCTGTGGACTCTGGTCCTAATAATACAGGAAATTTTGACGTTAATAGACTGAAATCCTGCAACTATTATTGCACAATTTAGTCAGTGTGAGGATGACATATTGCCCAATAAATGGTGGCTCTGACTTCTATTTTTGTTGCGGTGGTCTTAATTTGGTTTAATTTTTATTTCTTCACAGAAAAAAATATATCCATAGACATATCATGTACCAGTTAAAGAATATGGAGGTATATGATTGGTCGGTATTGCCCAGCCCTAGGATGAATAAATAATGATCTACCGGTGAGGAGACACTGCGGTGTGTTTGTGTGCTTTTCATTCAGAATACACACCGCTGCTGTCTTTAAGAACTACAACACCCAACAGGACTACAATGTAGGAACAGAAGATTGTGGGAGGACAGGACACAGTACTGTCTCTTTAAAACAAACATCTACAAAAATGTCGCCTCCTAGCTAGAACAGACACGACAATATTCACGTTTTTACTCTGTTTTTATACAACACTATGAGCAGGTCGTCTGTCCAGTCTGAGTTTTCTCCGTTGCACGATGTTGGTGCAGCGTTCAGGAGGATTTTCCGGGGGTCGTTCTTTTTTTAATCTGTGGAGGAGAAGATGTCCAAGGAGATGACACTGAGGAGGGGAGAGCAGGTTGAAGAAGAGATCAGTACACCCAGGACACAGGGACCCACTGAGAGGTGGTGCACACCAAGTCGATGGCCTCCTCCAGGAACCTGATGGTCTCGTCGATCTCGTTGTTGATGATGGTCTGGTCAAAATAATGGGCATAGGTTTTCTGCAGGATCTCCGACTCCTTCTGCAGTCGCTGAAGAGACTCGTCCTGCAGAGGAGGAGAAGGGATGCTCTTAGATAATCTTGAACACAGAGAGAATGAGGGAAACATGGACTGGGAGGATCTAAAGCCTCTACACACTAGCTGCTTTTACATGGACACTTCTAATCGGGTTAAACCTTCAACCTGATTAGAAATACTGCATGTAAACACCTAAATCAACCTGATAAAGCCCCATCCAATTAAAAATCTAATCAGTTGCAGAGGGGTGGTCTACACCTTTTCACGACCCGATCAGAGGGAAAATTCACCCTCACCCGATTGATCTGACATGTTCTTTCTGCGCATGCTCTTCGTCTTGACGTAACTGCGTGGCGACGTATTTTCTGCTTCATTAACAACAAGCCAAGCACTACAGTGAACAAACGCATATAATCCATCTTGATGCCTTCAGGTATGTTGTTATGTCCACAAAGGAACAGGAAGAATGCGGAAGATGGAGATTCACCAGAGATTGACCGCTTGAGCCTGAAAGTGACCGTGAATGAGGCATCAGGAGCCGTTCTCGCCAGCAGAAACGGGGCACTAGACTCAAATGCCGGTAGTGGAGAAGCCACGGCTCAGGGGATGTCGGCCTCAATTAGGGACGGAGAAATAACGGAGCAGTGGGACTATATACCACTGGAAACCAATAGCAACCATAAATCATGAGATCCGTGTGTCACATGATTTATCGTCGCTAGTGGTGACTGTTGACACAGTGGCCGCTATTCCGATTAAAAACAGGCCGATGTAAACACCTGATCGGATAGATCACACACAATGTAAACGTTTGACCCAAAACATTTAATCGGGTTGATTTCAATCAGATTGGAATAAAAGTGTCCGTGTAAACGTAACCACTGTGTCAGATCCCAGATAGGTGAAACATGAAGAAATGAAAAAGTCTGTATGGATCCCTCTTTTAGTTTCCATCAAAGAAATGAATGATCCAATGAGCATGTTTTGATATAACAAAGAAGAATAAAAGGCATTCATGACCAAGGTAAATACAGACTCTGGCAGCTTTTGGTCACCAGTTAACACGGTGACTCTTAAAACTGTAACACCTGTTAGCCTGGTCAGCAGAGAAACTTCTAAAGAAGCACAGAAAAATACAAAACCAGCTGATGTTCCTAGTGATGAGAGGGACAAATCTGGAAAATATTCAGTCACCTTATGAGGCAAATTTAAACAATGCTATTTATTTACATCCCCAATTCCCAAAAAGTTGGGTCGCTGTTTAAAATGTAAATCAAAACAGAAGTCAAACTTTTTTGGAATTGGCAGTTGTAGCTGCCTGCATTTGAAGCACTAGCCCCTGGTTACAATCCAAGACGTTCCTATCTTTATATTTTGACATCACCCCCAAATTCCACACACACCATTTGCACAGCGATCCATCACAGAGCACACTCCAGAAAATATCTCTCCTTTTTTAGACAATCTTTATAATTCCCCAGCATGCACTCTGATCCGTCTCTGGCATACGCCAAAAGTGCCTCTTCACTCTGCACAAGATACATGCCAGGTCTGTTTTCACTGAAGCCTGTAGATAAAATGCTCCTGAGGAGATCACTTCTCTTATTTTTTCCATGTCTTTTTGACTGTAGCTGCTCAGACTGCACTTCAGAAACTAATCGAGTAGACGAGGTTACATGCTGTTGGTCTGAGCTAAACCGCTGCTACTGTGGCAATGCAATCTACCAAAAACAGCAAAAAAATTCCCAAATGAAATGAAAAAGATGGCACTGAAAAAGTCATTTAAAGGTAAGTTTTTTAGAATCTAAAAATCAAAGCCTCACCATCATCAGCTCCAGTTACATCAAGACTTGTGTTTGAATGGAAACATCCTCCAAGCCGTCCTTGCTCACATACAAGGAGCCATCAAAAAGCCGCCATGCCATAAATTTCTTGAGAAATTTTCTAGTCGCTATTTTCCATACACCTGTGCACCCCCTTTGTTAATGATTACATACTTTACTCACACTATGATCTAACCCACAGGTGTGTAGAGGCCTTTAGTCAGCAGATTAGGGAGTGAACAGGAAAAAGCTACAACTAGAACTACATAAAGAAGCATATGGGGAGGAACACAGGCAAATATAAATAAAAACAACACGTCACCATCTCTTTCCTGTCAGATTATACTTACTGGCAGCGTTCGACACCACCTGGGCATCTGAGAGGAGAGCCAACAAACAAATGCATGCAGCATGCAGGAATAAATGAGAGCATAGACAAATGAGAGGTACAGAAACAAACACATAGAGCATGCAGAAGTAAATGAGAGCAGAGCGCAATGACAGAAAGAAACAAAGCATGCTGGAATACACGAGAGCAGAGAGGAATGAGAGAGAGAGAGAAAAATGCGTGCATGCAGGAATAAATGAAAGCAGAGGGGAATGAGAAAGGTTGAGACTGCAGGTCTTAATGCAGGCGCTAGGATGGTAGCACTCATGAAGACCTTTTGGTGGATGAACCATCTGTGTACCATGAGCAAACAAAGTCAGCGTTTTAAAATTTAAATTTTTGTGTGTTTTGTGGCAGATGAATGTGATTTTTCCATTTTTGCGCAAGAATGTCCATGTTGGACTGATCAAGAATAAATCAGAGTTTCAGTTCATGGAGATGAAATTTAAGGTGACTTTATGACAGCAGCAGAGCTCCAGAGCAGGGAGGAAGAAGATGAACCAGACACAAACACAGCGGTTACCAACCATGACCACTGGTAGCTGTGCATTTTATCTTCCTACCTCACTGATGCCTGGCGTGATGGTTGGTGCGGCAATAAAGACAACGTATGGAGCAAACTCTGCCGTCCTCAGGACCTTCAGGGCCTAAAAGTGAACAGGTGTAAGGGTTAAAATATCCTCAGCTACACAAACTCACATCTAGGGTCATCACCATGCCAGATTTCAAAACTGATATGATTTTAGTAAAATTAGTATGGATAGCTCATTGACACCACAGTAGCAATAAAATAGCCCTCGTCTCCCAGCACTGGGTATTAAGTTATTATTAATGACAAAAAACTCTCAGGCAAACTCCTGCATTAGTCTAACAGCATGCCTTCATCAGATATCACATCGCATTGTGCAATGAATGCTTACTATTTACACCGTGATTGTTAAATATTCAATTCTCTGCTCTGTAAATGTAATCATCTGTCTTCAACAGTATGATATCTAATGCTTTTATTTTGAAGGTGGAAACATGGAAGGGTAACAATCTGCATTAATGAGCACTGATGACAGTTCTGCCATGATGTTAACACAAGGTGGAGTATAACATTTCAAATATAAGATGGTCTAGTATTTTGACAAGTGCTTACAGATGTAACAATATTTAACTTGCATATGATTATCATGATGTAAAATACAGTTATTAGTTTATCATGGTGTTGGTATGATTTGCTAAAGAATCTAAAAACGTACAAATTCATCATTTCAAATCATTTAAACATGTTTGATATCAAAAACTCTATAATTATCTATTCATCTCTACAAGTGGACTTGAAACACATCAAAATTAGACACACCTGAGGTTCCACGTCTAGTATGGCAACGAGTCCCTGCTGGTGGATCTTGCGGATGGTCTCCAGCCGCGTCCCATACATGGCGTCCTCGTGGCTGCCGTACTCCAGGTACTCGTTGTTGCTGATGTCCTGCATCATCTGGTCATGGGATACAAAGTAGTAGTTCTTCCCGTTCTCCTCGTCTTTCTTCGGAGGTCTGGTCGTGTCTGTGGACCAGAGAAGGTTCAACCTTACGTGTCATGGCGTTGTACTTTTTGTTTCTTAAATGGAGTGTGCATCTTACGTGGGATGGGGTAGGCGAATCTGTCGGGGTGTTTGGTGATGAGCGTGTTCTTGATGTGCCGTCTTCCTACTCCGTGAGCTCCTGATGGAACCACACAAACACAGTTAGCTGGTGTCGTTATAAACAGAGATTGTATTTTAAAGCAACTGAACTCACCTAACAACACCAGCGTTTTCCTCTTGAAGGCAGGAAGCTTCACCACCTCTTCATACGTGACCAGGTCTAGTTGGTCGAACACTGGGAGGAGAAAACAGCAACTTAGAGGATGTAGAGAGCGGGCTGTGGGGACAAACGGCAGCTAAAGGGTTCTAACAGGTGAAGTGACGAGGAGAGTTGTACTAAATAGTCTCTAAGTGGAGAAGAAGAGAGGAAGCTGGGTCGTCCATCAAAATAAAAAAGAGTTTAAAACACAGCTAAACTAGAGGGAAGTGATGAAGACGTGCTTTACAGAAACCTCAAGGGTCCAGACAGTTTATACCGAGTCAGATGACACCTGATGTGTAGGAATGAAAGATACCTTGATATTGATTCACACAGGGTTCTGCCTAAGACTCCACAAACTAAACACTCATCTCATAAGCTAAAGTAGGGGACGATTTCATGTGACTATAAATTTAAATTTCTGTTCTTTCCATTGTTTTTACCAGTGCCTGGTTTTAATGAGGTATTACCGGCAGACAGACTTGTAGCAGATCTTAGAGATGTCTGCTATACGCCATTAAGGAGGAAGAATGAAGTAGTGACTAAATACATGACTGAGGTGCTGAGAAACTAACCCCAGTTCTCCTAACGTGAGGGGAGTGGGATACTAGCCGGCCCTTTTCAAACAATGCTCACTTAAAGGGGATCCTTAGGGGCACTTTGTAAAATCTGGCCCACTTATGGGGAAGCCAAGAGGAACTCATAGGCCTACTTATAGGTAACCCTGGAGGGGAATTTTTCACGTTCAGCCCATTCATAGGGAACCAAAGAGGGAAATTTGTCAACAATGGCCAACTTAGTAGGGACTCTGATGGGATTATTGTCTAATCGTTTCCACTTGTAGGGGACCAAAGATGGAACTTTGTCAAATTTTACAAACTAAAGGGGGACCCTAAAGGAAACGTCAAATTCTGTCCACTTGTCGGCATCCCAAGAGGGAAATTTTCAAATGAGTCACTTAAAGGGGCACCTAAACGGGAACTCAAATTTCACTTAGTTACAGAAGACCAAAGAGGGGAATTTTTTAAATTCTAGCCCACTTATAGGGGATCCAAAAGGAAACTTTGTCACTTACAGGGTACCCAAGATGCGGCTTTGTCAATATTTGATCGCTTATAAAAGACCCTAGGGGGAACTACATTAAATTTTATCCAGTTGGGAACCTAAGAGGGAACTTTATCATATTTTTGCCACTTAAAGAGGACCTAAGAGGGAACTGGGAACCCCAAAAGGAACTTTATCAAATTTTGTCCAGTGGGAGGGGGCCAATAGAGAATAATAGGGTCAAATTTGGCCCACTTAAAGGAACCCCTAGAGGGAATAGGGAACCTTGAGGGATTTTTTTGTCAAATCTGGCATACTTACAGGGGAACCTTTAGGGACTGTTTCAAAATTTGCCCACTTTAGGGGACCCCAGAGGAAAACTGGGGACCCAAGAGGAAACTTAATCAAATTTGTCCTACTTATAGTGGACCCCTATGGAACCTTGGTAAAAAATTTTGTCCACTTATAGTTCAAGGACAAGGACTGCAAATTAGCCAGTGCTAGAAGTCTTGTATTCAATGCATCAGTTGTACTGTAATTAAATGCAACAATGCCCATGTATTGCCCCTGACAAATAAACTAATAAATAAACAAATAAATAGAAGACTGTAAAGTGAACTTTGTCAGATTTTGTTCACTTACAGGAAACCCTAAAGGGAACTTTGTCTGAGTCCTTTGTCCTCCGTCTATTACAGTAAGTACAGTTTATTCGTTACAGTTGCCTATCTGGGGGGTCATATAGCTTGTCCTTCTGTCCATTGTCTTCCATGGCAACCAGTCTGATACCACCATGCATATACAGTAGTCTGCCTTTATTTAGGCCACGTGGACTTTAGGGTCATGTGTACTCTGACAGGGACCCAGGTCCCTCATGTGAAACCATTTAACAGGAACATCACAGCACACAAACGTCTGAATATGAACCGATCTGCTGTTTCAGTTTTGATCAAACTTCTGTTGTTTGTGATCAACAGAAAGAAAACTGAAACTGTCACAGTGACAGTTGGTTTAACCTAGGAGGTTAAAATAAAAACACAGAAGAAGAAAACAGCAGAAGAAGAAGAAGAGAGGAGTTTGTAGCTGTCACTGGTTGTTACTTACATGCAGAGAGGCCGATCAGGAGGAGAAGCAGAGAGATGAAGAGGAGGGGTCATAACACCATCAGTTACAACAGCAGAAATACAACAAACAGACAGCAGCAGACAACACGCTGTTGTTGGTGCTGTTAGAGGGTTTATTCACATGAACGGAGATATGTCAAAGTCTGAGACCAGCGAGGTGAAAACATGCACTGAGGTCACATTTAGGTTCTGTAATATCACAATACCGAAGACCTCCATCTGCAGAATAACACAGGATTTAACCTCTGATTTCAGGAGCAAATCAGCTCCATACTAAAGTTTTACTTAAATTATCTAGTAATAAATAATAGCATGACATCCTAACAGCATGTCTAATCTAATGCTTTTATTTTGAAAATCAGAGAAACAGACATTAACAGCCACAGACAATAACAGACACAACCTTCAGCAGCTTTGAGACGACAGTTTTAGCTCTGTTCTGACATAAATCAGACCACAATTCATTTCAGACACGGGCATGGATGTTTTTTTTTATTAAGACTGAGGAACTACATATTCCATAATCCATTGTGATTCCTTTTATTCCTTTTGAAGTTTAAAACCCTATATGTACCTTTCTGTATTCACTTTTATTCAGGGTTCCTACATGCTTTTAAAAATCCAAGTAAAGACTTTTTCCACACCTGACCTGAGAAATATTAATATATTATTCATCATAGATCATTATAATATCATAAAGGCATGAGATTTCTTAATACACTGAACCAGGAATGCATTTTGTCAATTGAACTGTATGAAATATTAAATGGAATAGGGCGAAAGGCATTTTTTAGGTCATAAAAACCCACATTGAATGATTTCTGGCACATTTAATGCCTCTATTTTAGCAATATAAAGCCAATGGATATTGATCATAACTATTTTTGGTGCTGAGCTGATTCTAAACAGTGTAACTATTAAAAAGTGGAGTAATACTTTTTGTCAGGAAGACCTGTTAAAATAAGGTTTCTGTGGTGTTGAATCACATACTGGGTGTTGTCTCACTTTTACAATGGAATTTTAAAAATTTGGTATCCTGACAACCCAAACTATGCAAGAGTATTGGGGCCACTGAAAAAAAAAATTTTGAGACGAAAATTTTTTTTTCACTTGTGAGAAAAAAGTCAGAATTCTGAGATTAAAGTTAGAATTCTGAGAAAAAAGTCAGAATTCTGAGATTAAAGTCAGAATTCTGAGATTAAAGTCAGAATTCTGACTTTATTCTTCAAATGAAAAAAAAGTCTCAATTTTTTTTTTCAGAATTCTGACTTTAATCTCAGAATTCTGACATTTTTCTCAGAATTCTGACTTTAATCTCAGAATTCTGTCTTTAAACTCAGAATTCTGAAATTGGCTAAAAAACTTATTTCTGAATTTATTTGGAAAATGAATTTGCTTTTAGACTTTGTGTTGCACAGAAGTAAAACCACACTGAAACAGGATCTGTACAAGAAGAAAGGAGAACTTCCTGGGAACACCAATGAACTGTGAAAAAAGTGGGGTTTATAAGAAGATGAAACGTCTGAGCTAAGGAGTGATTCTGTTTGCATTAAAGTGTGTGATAAAGGGAGATAAAGTATTGATCATTACAGTTTAAACACTGATGATAAAATGAGCACACAGTAGATCTGATCTCATGCACTCATGCAGAACTAAATTCAATGATGCATGCTTTTAAATATCATGTCTGCTCTGTTTAGACAGACGGTGTTTGTGTTTAAAGTTTAGCAGACATGACTGAGAACATGTATGAGGATGCAACACACAACACAGCATTACAGACACACATGCAGAGAAGTGACACGTTTGATCTGTCGCTGTAATCTGTAGTATCTGTCACGTTCCCACGAGTAGAGTTGAGTTTATGACCCCCATGCTCTGCTGACATGTAAGGCGGTATAGTAACAGTTAGGTGTGATACTGATATAAACAGGATGTTTGCTGCAGCGTCCACATGCACCGACACGCCCACACGGCTGCTCCGAACATGAGCTGCAGACACCGAACACCACAGACTCTGGGACGACGACACGCTAAACGTGTTACCTCCAGCCTGAACTCTTAGTTCCTAACTGTGACACCTTCAACCAGGGGTTCTCAAGCTGAGGTCTGAGCCCCCAGAAGGGTCATAGGATACATTTTACATTTGGTTTATGAGATTTTATCAGCTGCAGAAAAAGAAATAACCTTCAAATTATCTGATTACTAAACATTATTTAATCATTTTTGACTATCAAAGTGGACAAACCAGAATGTTTACAATGCAGTAAGGACCTTTAGCTAATTAAAGTACATACATTAATGGAATAATTCACTTTATTCTGTTTATCTATATCAAGGCCTGTAGGCAGCCCCAACACTGTTCCCCAGTGGGAAGGAATGGTTTTATACAGTCTAAATATATTTTCAGATTATTTTATTTAGTCTGAGCCTCTTATTCACAATCAAAAAACATGTCTTAATTATTAACAGTAATTCTAGATACATACCTCACATACCTTTAGGCCCCTTGGAGCATGAGGCCCCAGGCAACTCCCTGCCTTTGCCTTATGGTAAAACCTTTCATGTGTAGAGCTACTCAATCTCCCCACATTCATGCATTGCTGTGAAAAAGTATCAAAACTAATTTTAATATGAGACAAAGACAACCTGAGTTTAAAAAAAAAAAAAAGTTTTTTAATAAAAAATTAATTTATTAAGGGAAAAGGCCATCCAAACCTACCTTGCCCAACATGGAAAAAATCATTGCCCACTTGTTAAACCATGAATTAACTGTTTTAACCACATTTTTGTAAAGCTGAGTTTAGTTTGACTATCCACACTCAGGCCTGATTACTGCTAGAACTGCTGAATCCAGAAATCCCTTAAACAGAACTGGTCTGACAAAATGAAGTAGGCTACAAGATCTCCAAAAGCAGCACATCATGACACCATCTAAAGAAATTCAAGAGCAGATGAGAAACAAAGTCATCAACATCTATCAGTCTGGAAAGGGTTACAAAGACATTTCTAAGGCTTTGCGACTCCAGCAAACCACAGTCAGAGCCATTGTCCACAAATAGGGAAAATTGTGAACAGTTTGACCTTCCCTGGAGTCGGCGGCCTACCAAAATGACTCCAAGAGTGCATGGACGGCTCATCCAGGGGGTCACAAAAGAAACCCAAAACAACATTTAAAGACCACTACAAACTAAGGAAAAAACCCTGAAGCAGGACCCCAAACACTCCAGCAAGTCCACCTCTCAATGGACTAAAAAAACCTAAATTAAGATTTTGTAGTGGACTATTCAAAGTCTGGACTTAAATCTGATTAAGATGCGTGGCATGACCTTGAACAGGCCGTTCATGCTGGAAAACCATCCAATGTGTCTCAATTAAAACAATTCTGCAAAGAAGAGTGAGCAAAAATTCCTCCACAGTGATGTGTCAGACTTATTGACAGTTATCACAAACACCAAAGATGGAATAACTAGTTATTAGGTTTAGGGGGGCAATGACTTTTTCAAATAGGGCCAGGTAGATTTGGATGGCTTTTTACCTGAACAAATGAAATCATCATCTAAACACTGACTTAAGTTCTAGGTTATCTTTATCTAATGTTTAAATTAGTTTGATGATCAGGAACATTTAAGTTTGACAAATATGCAGAAAAATAAGTAATCAGGAAGTGGATGAACACTTTTTCACAGCAGTATAGATGTAAAACAGGCAGAGCAACAAATGCAACACTTCATAAACGGCATTGAAAAAGTAATATTATTTAAATGAAGGGGATTGATTTGCTCTGAGAAAACTAACTGCAGATTAAAGAACAGAAAAATGAATCATTTGAGAAGAAAAATGCTTGAAAAGATGCTGTGATAAAATCTGCTGACTCTGCTCTCAGCGATCTGTTGCTAACCTCCTCTACCATCTTCCTGTCTCAGCACTCCCTTCCTCCTCCTTCCCCGTGTTAACTCGCTATCACAGCTCTGGTCACCAGCACACGTGCAGAAGCTTTCACCCCCTTGGCCTGCTCACACAGCCTGACACATGGTGGTGATATCTGAGACTCCTCATCTGATGGTGCTAAACATATCAGCTGCTCACGCTCGCTCTGCAGCTCTGTGTTTGATACAGAACCTTTAAAAACGAGACAATGATATTCAGACGCACATATGCTCCTCCTCCTCCTATAGCCCTGTTATTTCAGACTTTGTCTTAAAAAATGAAGATCTGCTGCTTCAGTGAGGTGTCAATGTCCACATTCCTCCACAGGACCGTGGCTAGGGTTTCTGCCTCTGCAGCAGATTTTTCTCTGACTGCCTGAGATGAACACTGAAGATCCTCTTACATACAACTATCACCACACTGATGCTGTCAGCCTCTCTCACACTCATATAAACATTATGTAAAAAGCCAGCATGAATGTAAAGGCAGAGCATGGATGCTGTTACATCGGCAGCGTGTTGTGTTACATGCATGTAAAAGGTGAATACATGTGTGTTTTAGCCAGGTTACCTGCGTTGTGCTTTGCCAGGTACTTGTCTTTGTACTGTTTCTTCTTCTTTCCAAACCAGGTGCAGCTCGCCTGCTGCTCCTGCTTCGTCTTCTCCATTGCTATACACGCCACCCGCCTGGAAAAAAAGGCACAAATGTCAAATTTAGGGTTGTCCAGATGTCAGGATTTTAAGCATCGATATGATTCTAGTAAAAACAAAAACTCCAACACCACAACTACAAAATGTCCCAGACACTAGTGCTGCACGAGCTGGTAATAATGTGTTGTTTGTAATTGTGATTCTGATACAATCCATAAATTGTCTGTCACAGGGCAACCAGAGCAGTTGGCAGCAAGAAAGATGCACTCTTGTGTTATATCTTGGACTTGTAGTGTTTTTCACTATTTGAAAACTTATGTTGAAACCTATGAAAACAAAGAAGATGGATGTTCCAGGACACCTTTGAGAGAAAGAACAGGAAATTTCCATCAAGAAAAACCCCCAAAAGGTGAAAAAGAAGACCTCAGTCTCAACTACAACTCCTGGCTAGCTTAAAAGCTAACAACCAGTAGCCAGTAACTGCCTGATCAACAGGAAACTACTGAATGCTACCTATTGAGATAGCATGGGGCGGTGCGTATGAACACAGCGGCACAGCGCTCCATCACTAACGGCAAAACAAAGCCCTACACTTACACCAGAACTGACAGCGTGCCCTCGGAGTTTACATCTTTCCTGACGGAGATTATCCAGAGAGCGGGGCGCTCGGAGACTGAAAGGAGGAGGATGTGGAGCAGCACGACACCTACAGCCGGTGGGGAGGAGACAGAGACGGCGTTGTGCGAGAAGGCAGAAGCTGAGCAAACAAGTCAGGCTGCAGGCTAGGCTAAGAGCGGCCCCACACAAACCTGTCGCACTGAGCATCTTTCTCCCGGTTGCCCGCTCCCTTCCAAACCGCTCCAGGACTGGACTGCAGCCTCTCTCAGCCAACGCAGAGCCCAGAGCATCATTAGAGACCACTCACACTCAGCTCCTCATCACTTTGACCCCCTGCCATCGCCAAACATTCAGGTCAATTAGGGCTCAGTCCTCCAGGATGAGGCAGTTTCTTCTACAGTTTGGGTCCTGAACACAACTCCCCATGCTGCTGTCTCAGCCTGTCCTTTATAGGACCTCAGTAAACATGGACCATTTACACACATAACTGGTGACCACTTTTCACTTTTTTAGATTGTATTTATATCTATGTATTGCCTCTTTTACTGTTTTCATTTCATAATTAGCTGCTGAAGGAGATGCTCTAAATATTTTATTGTTTTCATGTTATGAAAATAAACTATCCATCTAGCCTCTGTACTACCAAAGGTAAACTGGTGCCCCAGTGTTGCGACTTTTAACACTCGATGTAAAAGAAATTCTTCCACAAAATTAAAACAGTGGATTCCTGTTTGGTTAACACACCTTATGAGGTGCTGTTTGATTGAAAAGATCCTAAAATTCAAAAAATGGCAAGCAGAGAAGGTAGGTGACTCTACATGGCTTGGACGGATGCCCTCAAAAGGACAGCTCAGACCAAAAATTCATGAAGGGATGAGTTGAAATAATGGATGTTATCATAGCATCTACCCATACCCATTCACTTGGTTTAAAGTGATTTATTTCTTAAAGTTACTGTGCAATAAATCTGTCTCTACAACACTGATGGTACTGAACATTCACATTTTTTTTGTCTCTTAATCATTAGTCTTCAGTCTTGTTTTACCCCTATCTGCTGAAATGCTACTTTCTCTACAGACAGCTTTAGCTCCTACAGCCTTGACCTTCTCATGTGTTAGCTTGTACAGCACATAGCTTCCTGCTTAAGTTGGCCAAGCACTACATGGTTTTAGACCTGACTCTAGAACAGATTAACCTTCACCAACAATAGAGTCGCTGGTCGAGGCTCGCTGCAAACAAGTATTTGTCCAAATAATCCTTCAAGAGTGTGGTGTCAGAACCATTATTTTTAGCTACCTATTGAGTTCAAGCCTCCCTGACCTTGAATCATAAGTATAATCAAGCATGTTTTATATTTATGCCTCTGACAGAACAACCAATCAAAAAAAGATAGATTCATTCATTTCCAGAAACTGCAGAATGATTTTATCTGATCAAATATCCTGCTTCGGCAACATTTGTCAGCGTTTAGTCTTTCAAAACAAGATTTATATGTCACATTATCTGCTTATAATGTCTAGAAACAAGCTGATGGTGAGTTGGCAACCTGAACATCAGGAGACACCATCAGCTGCCCTGATTGGCCCTGCAACAATCTGAAACAGTCTCATAGCTTAGTGAATCTTTGGTCTGAATTTGACTTATGTGTTGCATGTTTAAATTTCTCACCACTCCTGCAGCTCCGGTGACGGGATGAGGCCCGCTGTGCCGTTCTTTGTGTTCTCCAGCTTCCCCTGCCACCAGTTGTGGTCGTCTTTGGAGATGATCTGGATGATGTCCCCGACTCTGAAGCGAATGCCGGCTTCTTTGCAGGGAATGAGTTCGTCTTTGGAGGGGTCGTATTCAAACTGAGCTCTGACGTAGATCTGTGGAGGAGAAATGGAGACTTGATGAGTTCAGGAGGGTTGGAGAAGAGGGGGTTCATGTTGGAGTTTTACAGAGATGCATCAAGAAATGACTAAGTGAGGTGCAGACGAAGACAGAAGAGTTTTACCAGGGAGGAGAGCACCAGGGATTTTAGGTTTCTAAGTCTGAGACTAGTTTTTAAGGGTGAATTTCCTCCAGAGAGATAAACTGTGGCCCAGCTGGGCTGTTAATGAGCCTCTGGACACCCAGTAATTATGGCACAGGCATTGTTTATGAGTCCGTCTGATAAAAACAGCTGTTATTCTCCTCGCAGCTGCGTGCTGGGGGCTGGTATTCATACATCTGGGACAGAAGTGTTGCAGTACTCATGTACGGGGTTTTAGGTGGAGCTGTCTCTTACCTTCACAGACATTTTGTCCTTGATTGGAGGTCTCGATACGATCTAGGATGTGAAAGCATCACACATGTCATGCAGTAATAATGTCTGCTAATGTCTGAACAGGAGGATGGAGGCTGTGAAGGGTGGACAGGGAGGGTTTCTGATTGATGGAGGAGGTTAGAAACTTTTTAAAACATGAGTCAGTTTGGAGTTACTGGGATGAAGCCGTGGAGCTCCTCAGACTTTACAAATTCCTTATACAGTATACATCTCTGTCTTATATTTCTAATGTTAAATAATGTGTATTTAATTTTCCTATACTATATTTTGGCATGAGAACATGCTGCTTTTGCAGCTTGTACGGTGGCTTTGAGTTCTCAGATGAATGCATAACCAAACAGAAAAAAACAGCACAGCAACATGAGGCAAAGAACTATAACATGAACACAAACAGCTACAACACAAGAACATCGGACTGTAGCTGTGCTTGTTTTTGTTAATGTTGCATCTATTCTTGTTGCAATAGTGTTAAGTCTTTTTCCATTTGTGTTGATCCTTCAGTAATTTGCTTTGCATTGTGTTATGGTCATTTGTATTCTTTCTGTGTGCTGTGCTTCTCACTTTTGTGTTGTGTATAATTGTGTTCTTATTTTGGCTTCTTGAGTTCAAGTTGCATCTATTTACACATGCATAGTGGCTCCTTGCATTTGCATTGCCTCTGATGTCGTCGTTATTGCTAGTTCATGCATTTGTGTTGCGACCTTTTCCATTTGATTTACGGCTTGCAAGTTTTGTGTTTACTTAGTGACTTCTTATGTTTGTGTCGTGTCTATTTCCCCTAAGGTTTTGGCTTCATCAATCTTTTTGGGTCCATGTTATGGCTTTTGCATCCTTGTTGTGTCCATTTTCCTTCATGTTGTAGCTTCCTGCACATGTGTTATGTTAATTTGCATTCATATATTTGTACTCCTCTTGTGACTTTTTGCATTTCAATTGTCTTCTTATGTGTCTTGCCCTTGTGTTGCACCTATTTACCCTTGGATTGTGGCTTCTGTTGTTTTGTTGCCTTCATGTTGTAGCTTATATTGTTATGTTGCATTTATTTGCTGCAAGTTGTCGCTATTGCTTCTGTTTCTTGCCTTTTTCGATCATGTTGAGACTTCTTGCTCTTGTATTATATCATTTTATTAATTGTTTTGCATGTATTGCATCTATTTGTATTCTTCTTGTGGCTTCTTTGTTCTTTTGCATGTATTTACTCTCCTGTTCTTGCTCCTGTATTATGTTTTTTGTGTTGCTGCTGCAGCTTATTTTGTTGTTGTGTCTAACTGAATTATTACTGTTGCTCCTTGCATTTGTATTGGTTCTTTTGAGGTTCTTGTTGAGGGTCCTGTCCATTTTTGACTTTTTGCATTTATATTGCCTCCATCTAGATGATTTTAAAGTGTTTTTCTGCTCAGTTTGATGAACTCATGTAATGAAAAAGATGTTTATAAACTTCTGAGTGATCTCAAAAATATATATATGATACTGACACATGTTTCGATACAACAATAACATAAATGGAAGTCTTTGGGACAAAATAATGACAATTTCTTGTTCTAGTGACCAGAAATTGCAGTTAAATTCTTGCTCACCATCTAAATAACACAAAATATTGTTAGCATTTCCATATTGAAATATTGTTTTTGATGGATTCATTAATGCTTTTAACAATAACTACTTTTTATAGTTGCATTTAAACATCACAATTCACATATTACATGAATTTAAAACTTTCATATGATGCTAGTAAATGCAAACAATGCTGATACCTATTTGATACCACAGCAATAAAACTTCAGTAGTGGGTATTCTTACTTTTAATCCCAATAAACTGCAGACAAATTCCTGCACTTTGCTTTCATTGCATAAAAACACTAGGACTGTATACACGTTCAACTATTGCTTGCATTTTTGTGTGATTTAGACAGGGTTTGAAAGAGTTTTCTGCAGTATCTGATGCATTCATCCCTCTCTTATGCACTACTCTTGTGGTTCTCAGCTGCTTCTCTGCCTTTTCAGCAACCAACCATGAAAACCCAAGACTGTAAATTTTAAAACATGCAGTATCCTAAATGATCAAACAGTTTGCCAGCCTTTGTCTCTATCTATCCATCTATGCTGGCTGTGAATGGTTTAAGCTGGTCTGTTGTGGACTCTACTGCCCTCTGCTGGTAGGATCCATGCTCCTGCAGCATTAAAAGAGAGGTATGATGTGATGTTTGGGTGACTCATGTTTGATTATGTAAGGAGGAATGTGCGAGGAAGATGCACAAACATCAAACTCAGTGATGGGATGAAGTGATGGTATTATTGGGGATTTCTGCTCTGTAAAAACCTCCATTTATTTCTAAAGCGAGGATGGTTTAATAACATCTACGGGAAAAGTGGTTGAAAAAAAACAATGCCTGTGACGTTATTACTGTAAATACGGTTAAAGTGGAAATGGAGAGGAGTTAACCCAGAGGTGGATCTTGTCATTTCGCTCAAAATGAAAGCAAGAAAACCAAATCTTAAAAGAATCCATCATAATCAGGACTTGACCCGGTCAAAGTGTCAGTCTGGATCCAAACGTCGTAAATGTGGGTCGGCGTCCGGTCCTATTTGGTTTAAGTGATTGCTCAAAGTGTGTTGGTTTGATCTGACAGCAGTCAGACAGGCTGAGGAGATTTGGTGCTGATTAAATTAGACTCTTGGCCTGACTATGACCTTAAAACCCCAGAGAATTTACTCAGTTGTTTTGTATTCTGACGTCTAAATTATTGCAGTCTGGTGCAGAAAACTGACGGAAGATTATTGGGGAAAATAGTTTAGGGCTGGAGAAAGATTACGATTATTTCTGGAGAAGAAATATTGTTTGGTTTATGAGTAAAATCAAGAAGAGAACAGGCAGGAAGTGACCTTTCTGCATGCTTTGGATTAAAGAATAATTAAATAAAATTTCCATCCTTTTGATTTTACCATGCTCTACCTCCGAACCTTCACCTATGGTCATGAACTCAGGGTAAAGACTGAAAGAATGAGATCGCAGAATAAAGCTCAGTTTTCTCAGGAGGGTGTCTGAGCTCAGCCTTAGAGATATGGGTGAGAAGTTCAGCTGTCCAGAGTGAACTAAAAATGGAGCTGCTGCTCCATCACATTGAAAGGAGCTAGCTGTGGTGGTTTAGATATCTGATCGAGAGGCCTCCTGGACACCTCCACGTACCGCTGGGAGGAGACCCCAGAGAAAGCAGACAATGTGCTGGAGGGGTTCTATCTCCTGTCTGCTCTGGGAACACCTCGGGATCCCCCAGAAGGGGTTGGAAAGTGTTGCTGGGTAGAAGGATGTCTGGCTTGACTTCTCAGCATGCTTCCAACACACCCTAGCCCCGTATAAGCAGAAGAAGATGAATGGGTGAAATTTCCACTCTATCATCAAGCTGTTCTCTATCCTGTATTTTTAACTGTAGTGGAGAGAAGATGGGCCAAATGAGGCCTTTGGTCCAAGGGTAGTTCCAAGTTAGGACAAGGGGCCTGGACCAGAGCACACTTGAATCAAAAGTCCAGTTTCTTTTGGTCAGCGTGTTTTCTGGACATGTTTCTATGTTAAAGAGGAAGGATTATAAAGACATGTGTAAGTCTAAAGCAAATCAGTCTGTTTTCTGCCCTCACTGAAGCTTTATGTTCTTTAAATCAATAAAATCTCATTTCTTAAAACACTCTGGTGAACGTGAACTATAACGCCCTTATATCCTCACCGCTCTGCTGACAGCTGCACAACTTTCTGGACTCAATCACATCATTTAAATTCAAAGCATTCTGAATCAGGCTGAGAAAAATCCAACAGTTCTGATTTAAAAGTTGAAAATGAGGTTGGACTTCAAATGCTGCTGTCATGAAGTTCAGCGAGCAGTCAGTGTGAAAGATCCAGGAAATAAACCCAAAAACAGACCAAGGAGGCAGGAAACGCCTTAAAGAGAGAAACAGGGAGCAGAGCGGGAGGAGAGCTAGGGTCATGTAGGTGTTTTTGCTTTATTTACCTGTCGACCTTTGGGCTGGATGGTGGACGGCAGGTCCTGGGGAGAGAAACCATCAATAACAGAGAGGGAGACAGTCAAATCAGACAAAATATACAGTTCAACAGAAATCCTTTAGAGCAGCGCTTCTCAAGTGTAGATCTAATAATGACTTTGGTTTTCTTCCTCCTAGTGTTTCAAAAGCAGATCTGTATTGTTTATGCTCTATGTTTGAAATGTGCAGATGTAGATGGAGCTTTCTGTCCATCCTCTGCCTTCATTTTGTTCATATTTCATCACATTCTCCTGAAGGTTACAGACATGGACCAAACACTGCAATGCCACCAGTATTACTAGTATGTACCTCGCACCAGGGCAGCAAAACACAACGAAGAATATTTAAAAAACTGTACTGACCTTTGTGAAGAAACTTTAACAGAATATTGTGTTGGCTGTTAGTGGGGTAGTGGGTATTTCATACAGCCTCATGATATGATATGAGTGATAACTGTCAATGAGTCCATCAAATCACTGTGGAGAGACTTTTCTTTGCAGAATAGTTTTAATTCAGCCAAACTGAAGGGTTTTGCCACAGCATCTCAATCAGATTTAAGTCCAGACTTTGACTAGACCACTCAAAAACTTTCATTTATTTTTTTTTCGTCCATTCATAGGTGGACTTGCTGGTGTGTTTGGGATCATTGTCCTGCTCCATAACCCGAGTGTGCTTAATTGGAGGTCATGAACCGATGGCTGGACATTCTCCTTCAGGATTTTCTAGTAGAGTATGGAATTCATGGTTCCAGCAACTACAGGAAGTAGTCCAGGTCCTGGTCCAGACCATCACACTAGCACCACCATGTTTGACTGTTGGTAGGATGTTGTTTTGAAGAAATGCTGTGTTAGTTTTACTCCAGATAAAATGGGACGCACACCTTACAAAACTTTTGTCTGGTCAGTCCACAGAAAAATTTCCCAAAAGTCTTGGGGATCATCAGGATGTTTTTAGTCAAATGTGAGACAAGCCTTTGTGTTCTCTTTGGTCAGCAGTGGTTTTGGCCTTGAAACTCTCCCACTGATGCCGTATTTGCCCAGTCTCTTTCTTATTGTTGAATCATGAACACTGACCTTAACTGAGTCAAGTGAGGCCAGCAGGTCTTTAGATGTTGTTCTAGGTGCTTTAGGGGGCTCCTGAATGAGTTGTCCATGTGCTCTTGGAGTTATTTTGGTAGCTCGCCCACTCCTGGGAAGGTTCACCACTGTTCACAGTTTTTCCCATTTGTGGATAATGGCACTCACTGAGTCCTAAAGCCTTAGAAATGTCTTGGTAACATTTTCCAGACTGATATATGTCAAGGTCTTTGTTTCTCATCTATCCTTGAATTTCTTTAGATGGCACCATGATGCGTTGCTTTTTGAGATCTTCAGCATACTTTGCTTTGTCAGACAGGTTTTACTATAGAATCTAGCTCTAATAAGGCCTTATGACCTTGACCTTTAAGCTCTAAAATCCAATAATTTTATCTTTAAGTCATTCTTAGGTGGTCATTACTGTAAGTCTTGAAAAATCCTTTCCAATCCAAGACAGAGGAGACAGATCCTAGCTGCACTGTCATTAAGAGGGAGTTACTGAAATTTTTGGTGCTTTTTTTGCACTACTGTTCATTACAGTAACAGATTAAATTATCAAAAATAACAGCATTGACAAAATTGAATCACTGAACGTTTGGATGACCTCCCTGTACACCTGACCCAAGTTTTCTGAGAAGCACTGCTTTAAAGAAACCAGAAATGAGCATGCACATTAATCTGAACTGTACCTTTATGTATTTACATTAACTAAAAACACTTCAGTGTTTTTACATACAAAGAATAAAAAGAGTTAGTCTGATTTTTCATCAGTTAGAGCAGATCTGTTGAGCCACACAGCGAGCAGCGAGCAAAGCAGCGTTAGTGTCTGAAGGTAACCCTCCTCGATCAAAGTGTTTGTGTCAGCAGTGAGCATAGCACGCAGCTCTAAGAGGCACACCAATTTTTAACTGAGATATCGGACACGTGGGGGGCGGGGCTTCAGCTCCAAAAAACAGGAAGATGGATCAGTAAACCATATTCTAACGGCGGGAATGTTTCTATCACATTACACTCAGGTGTGGAAGCTCAAATGTTGCCATGTTGTTCTGTCCTATTTTAGGTTTGTTTGTCATGTAAACATAGGGAATCTGAGAACTTTTAAAAAAATGTGTTGTTTTCTGATTGAAAAACACCACAATGACTGAAAATCCAGAGATCAGACCAACTTTCAAGATAAAGCACGTTTGATAACCTGCTAGCGAACATCAGATGAAGTGAAATTAACATTCAGTTAATATAAATTAACTTTTACATTTGATTACCCCAAATATCACAGAAAAGCCTCATATTTTATAGGATAATGATTATTTTGACATTTCGATTTACGCCTGAGTGTTAACGCTACAAAGCTGATATTTTTTATATCTGCACCCACATGCCCCTTCTCTTGCAGTTGGCCTCGCCTTTTGATTTACAACACAATTTTTTACTTCATGGCAAATAAACAACTCTTGATAAACCAGAAGAGTGGCTAGACAGAAGCCTCTTTTTAGCGCAAAACATAAAAATCCACTTTGAGTCTGCAAAATATTCCCTGAAGGACCAAGACTGTGATAATCAAGATTATCTGGTCTGATAAAACCAAGCTTGAACTGTTTGGTCTCTATTCTAAATCTGGAGGAAACCAGGCACCACTCATCACCTGCCCGACACCATCCCAACAGTTAAGAATTCTGGTGGCAGCATCATGCTGTGGGGGTGTTTTCCAGCAGCAGGGACTAGGAGACTGGTCAGGGTTGAGGGAAAGCTGAATAGAGCAAAGTACAGAGATATCCTCAATGAAAACCTGTTTCACAGTGCCTCGGACCTCAGACTGTGCCGAAGATTCACCTTCAGTATGACAACGACCCTAAGACCACAGCCAAGACAACACAGGATTGGATTAGGGACGACTCTGTGAATGCCCTGGAGTGGCCCAGCCAGAGCCCTGACCTGAATGCTATCCAACATCTCTGAAGAGACCTGAAAATGGCTGTCCACAGCCGTCCCCATCCAACCTGACTGAGTTTTAGAATGGCAGAAAATCCTCCAATCCAGGTGTGCAAAGCTTGTTGGGTCATAGTCTGCCAAAGGTGCTTTCACTGAATGCTGAGTAAAGGGTTTGATTACTTATGTCAATGTGATATTTCCTGGTAAATAAAAGTTACATTAAAAAAAACATAAGATAACTTGAAACTCGACACTGAAGGTGAATAAAAAGTTCACAAACTTTTTTAAAACATGAAATGTGGTCTTATCTCTCTGGATTGTCAGAATCTGCTGTCTTTGTTTTTCACTGAGGAAATAAAACAAAGAAAGTCATAAGAAAAGACATTTAGAAGACAAACAAGCTGTAATAAAACTGAACGACATGATAATGACTTTGGCATTTCACACTCTGAGTGTGATGTTACAAAAACACGGCGGCCGTAGGAATATGTTGTTTTTCGAGGCATCTAATTCTAAAACTTCAATAAATAGAGAGAAACAGCTGATAAATGAACACCTGCATGGACAAACGGACAGGTAGCACGACACATGACATACACCGATCGGAGGGGGGAGAGGGGGTGTTGGTCTGACTGTGAGGTGGGGGTGGGGCGTCCTTACCAAGATAGAACTGTTAATGCTGGAGTGACCGTTGGCAGGTGACTGCCTGGAGGTGGTGGGGGACTCTTTCTGAAATAAGACACACAGGTCAGCAGCAGCAGCACGCACACTCTCACAAAGACATGCACTCACAACAACACTCATCGGTGGGCAGAGACCGAGGCCATGAAGAGGACGGGGGGCAACAGAAACTGAGCACAGTGCTGACGTCATGAAAATCATCGATAACACAGAAACATCAGCAGCAGAGCTTTGGCCTGCAGGTCTCAACATCACCACAGGAGGGCGCCACACTGATAGCAGATGGCTACATGGTCCAACAATACAGGATATATGAGAGAGAGTATGAAGCAGACGTGACGTTGTGGTTGGGTCTTAAGGCCTGGGCCAATTCGCTTGTGCAGCTGACCCACCCTGAATGATTATCAGATGACAGGCTTACCTTCCTTTTACTTTTATTCACTCATGTTTAAGACTGAAGAAGGTTTTCATGCTTAAAGTTCAGGTTAAATGAGAAATAATCACGTGTGCAGTCTTAACCAATCAGATCAGGCCATTTTTCTACAGCACAGCACAGGCTGTACAACACTAAATGATATTAGGCTACATTTTAGAATTGGAGGCTCATTGAAACTGATCATGACATTTTACTTATCTATATTCATGCAATTTAAACTTCAATTTTTTTGTATAAAAAACATTTTGTAAATGGAGAGATGATACATTTAGAGGACATTTAAAATAAATTATTTTACCTTTACTTAAGTTTATATTATAGTGAAAGTATAGTGTTGTACTTCACTACATGTTTAAAGGCATTCATTACTGAGTAAAACAAACAAACAAAAAAACTAGAAGTAAAACGAGGAGGTTCGGGTTTTCTTTCAACATCATTAACTGGCCAGTAATATGGTTTTGACCACTGGTGTACTCATAGGGGGCAGAGGGGGCAAATAGCCCCTTGGTACCACAATGTTTAAAATATGTTGAGGCCTCTTTGGAAAATACATATGATAAAGTCCACTATAGGATGCCCTCCAAGGGCAACATTTGATGAACTGCCCCTTTAATGCCCTCTAATAGAGGACAAAATCTGACAAGATGCCCTCTTTGATGCCCTTTAAAAGGGCAGAATTTAAAAAAAAATGCAAATAATTTGACAAATTCCTCCTAGATACCACTTATATGGGTAAAATATGACAAAGTGCCTTCTTTGATGCAATCTTAATGAGCAAGAATAAAAAATCCCTCTTTTCTTATGGGGAAAAATGCAACAAATTACCCTCTTTGATGCCCATAAAAAAGCCCTTTTTGATGCTCTCCTATGGGGCATAACTTGACAAATTGGTAAAATATGACAATGTATGACAAATCTTGTTCGCTGGTCTCCCTGAGCACAATGAATGAGATTTATAGACCTCTACTTTACCTCTGCTTCAGTATATTTTAACCAAAGTAACTTTAGTTTTACTAAGTTTTACCAGTCTGGTAGTTTTCCACCTCTGCTCTTCTGCAGTGAAACATTGCCAACATATCTATTCAGTTTAGACTGGTGGTTCTAAACTGGTAGGTCTGACCCAAAGTGGGTCACTGAGCTGTTTTCAGGGGGGAGCAGCAGACGGATCACACAGAGAGGTGTGGATCATTCTGGGGGCAGCAGGAGGAGGAGGTTGGGGGTTCCGGTATCTTGGTTGTGAAATTGGTGTGCTGAATATCTGACCCAGCCCCAGCGAAACACACAAACACACCCTCAAAACACACACACACACACTGAGTAAGAGGCGAGCAGTTAGTAATCAGATCAGAGCTCACGATCAGTGAAGAGGAGGGAGGATGAAGAGGAGGAGGAGGAGGCGTTACCTCACACGATGAGCCCTGTGTTCGATAACTTGGCACTATTTTAAAAGTGATGCTGCCACGCATCTCCCTCTGTGGAAATAAACATGTGAATATAGGGATTATCGTTTTATCCTCAGACCAATATGTGACCAATATATGAATATACATGATATTTTACAGATTAACTCAGAAACATGCTGGTTGAATTCACTGACCAGCATCTTCTGCAGCTGCTCCACCGTCTGGTTGGCCACACTGATGCCGTTGATCTCTCTGATCTCATCACCCACATGTAGAGTTCCTAGGAGAGGAAACAGGAGAAATGGGGTTAGAGGGACAAATATTCAACCAAATTGTCACATGAGACGATTTTTACATTTTTTTACATTTTACATTTAAAAGCAGGGGGGCCATGGACATTAGGATGTTTTTCCCATATTTTGAATGATTCAGGTGGTTCATCCAGACTGTTTGATGACACACCTGCTGTTTGTTGTAATAATTTCACAGTGGTGATTCACAGACACCAGATATGTTGTTGCTATAATTCTACCAGCTGCTCTTTTATTCAGTGAAATTCTGTGAAACATTGCAAAGCTGATGTAAAGACCAGATTCATGTCTGTCATCAGAAGAATTGGCCTCTCAAAGCTTCAGGCCGATACACCTGTCCCTGTTCAGAGAAGGACGGGGCCAATCAGCATCATCTGAGGAGATAGAGGCAGTAGCTACAGCTGTGGTTCTGTTGAATCGACTGTAAAAGTCGCACACTGAGTCTGTTATTTTTGGCTACGTTTTAGGCTCTGTAATCTGCGAAAAACTCACTTAATCAAACCATGCACACTGAGTCTGGTGCATTCATTTTTGGATTCACTGTGAAAACACGTTGAATGTGGCAAATGCTTTCATGCTGCGAAGGGAAAACAGCAGTCAAGCTGTTTCTGTGGCTTTTTAACTCCTTGAAAAAGGAGTGTATCAGAGATTTTCACCCATTTAAATGAGTTGGACAGATGTAAAAGAAAAAAAAAAAGCATGAATTAAACTTGTTCAAAATAATTCTGACTAATGACGGTTTCAGTATCAGTGTACAAAGACCTCAACTATATAAACAATGGGGGCCAGTGAGGAGATTAGCATGGATGCAGCTGTAGCAGCAGTTTGACCTAGGGCTGTCAAATTTTTAATCCCAATTAATCTCAGAATTTCTGAAGTTAATCACAATTAATCGCACCCTTTTTAATGCATTTTAAAATTCCACTATTTTACATTTCAAACTGTTTTTGTGTCATTTGGGATTTTTTCTGCTGTCTTAAACTGAGGGTAATTGACTTCCTGTTTGGGTACAGGCTTATGTTTAGAAGTAGATCGATGATCTAAGCATAGACTTAATCATGGAAAAAGGAGCTTGCTATGAATTGAAAATGAAATGAGAGAACATTAAAAAGGTGCAGATGATTGCTGACTTGTCAACTGAACGGTCTGCGAGTATTTTAAAGTGAAATGAGACATTAAGGAGCAATGGTGGACTTATTTGACATCACTGTGGCTGCAGCTGTCACAGCCTTAACCAAAGTGTGTTGAAAAGGGACAATGGAGCATGCAATTAATTGCAATTAAAAAATATTAGTGCATAATGTGGACCTTAATTAATTGCAATTAACTTGATTAATCTTGACAGCTGGAGTTTGGAACAAGAAATGAACAGTTTTAGGTGAGAAGGTATGTAAATCAAATCAAATTAGAACTAAAACGTGGAGCTCAACTTTATTTTATAGACAGTCAAAAGCTTAAGATATTTCCTGCCACTTTAGATGAAAATATGATAAAAGATCATATTGGTGTAAAGTGTAGAGTGGCTGCAATTTAGTAACTCCTGTCTCAAAAAAGGAGTCAGTCATGTATAAGCCTGTCTCTTATCTGTAGACATGAATATCACTGCAGAGGAGGTTACCTTGTCTGTGGATCATTCCCCCATGCATTATCCTGGCAACGATGCAGTGGTTTAACTCGTTCATCTTCAGCGTAATACCCTGAGGATCAGACGAGGAAACAAACATCAGCTCTGAGCTTTTAACCTGTGTTTAACAGTAAATACGTCAGAGAGCATGCTAGAATGTAAATATGCTAAAGTCATCACCATGGGCTCGTCTGTGTTCTTCTGGAACTGGACCAGGCGGACTCTGGTGACGTTCTCCAGGTCCATGTCCCCGTTGGCGCTCTCAGGTGAGTCTCCGTTCAGGTAGGGCGAGGTGGGTGGGGGGGTGACCCTCAGAGCCTCGTCACTGTAAACCTCGTGCGCAACCACGTCGTGGGCCTGCAGCAGGGCCTGAGGAGAAACACAGAGACACTAACTAGACACTTACAGACCGTTTTATACTGTTTCAAATGATGAAATCTGGTCATTCAGATTCAGATCCATCATCACACAGCTCAAGGGATGAAATGGACCCATGCTGCACAGATACGGTGGGTTTTGTAGAGACAAAAGAGTTGACTTTAAAACTTTGCAGTGCAGGGGCATCGTTGCATTCACATCTCCCATGTACTACTCCTAAGTCAATACTAACCACGCCTAAGACCACCTTTTTAAGTGGGCCTGAGCACTGTGCCTGTGTATGATACGCTTTTGTTCTTATTGAGCAAATGAAGCAGACTTTTGGATCAAGTGTTCTCAGTCCCTGATGTAAACCAGCCTTTATCTTAGTCTGGCACGTGTGGTTTCGGCTTTGCATATCTTGTGAAGCTGCAGAGCTTCTGCTGCCTTACACATACACAGCGTTTGACACATCTCCTCTGACAGCTGCAGACGCTCTGACTGACACCTGAACAAACTGGTGTAAGCCTCAGAGACAGAAATCAAACATCCACAAAGAGGAAATGTGTCAGTGACTTTCCCTGTATGACAAAAACACACATAACTACACAGCGTAGAGAATGAGGAGAATGGGTCTGAGCACCAGACATGAAGGCGATGGCAGTGTCTCGAACTCCCCCTTCAAAGCCAATCAGACACCAAGTAACGCTGATGCTTGACGACGCACAGGAAGGGAAGGATGGGTATGTGAATGTTTCCTAATGAGGATGAGGTGAAGGGTTAACTAATCCCTCCAGGAACAACCTGTGTGAAAGTGAGTGAGAAAGATGTTCAAAAAAAGCAGCAAATGAAAAAAATAAGATCATTATGGAAAAGTGGGAGGAAAGATAGGAAGGAGATTGTGATATTAACTAAAAGTCAAAACAATCACCATCAGAGAAAAGTTGACGCTGCAGCTCTCTGCAAACTAAATCTGACATTAAATCAAACACGATCTGTTCTTAATGCAGCATGAGAGCGGAAAATGTTGCCATATTAAATGGTAGCCACTTAAAAAATAAAGTTTTAAAGCCTCACCACGAGCAAACTCTCTGATAAGTCATCCTACAAAGAAGAGGATAATTTAAAATCTGCTGTCAGTGATTTTATCAAACAGTGGAATTAATCCTGATGCCTCTTTATGAGCTACAAAAATTATACATAATTAAAGTGTGCCGTTGCTGTAAGCAGGTCAGGAACAGACAGTTTGAAATGTTCAAACATCCACAGATCAATGAAAAATATATCAACAAGATCTAAAATGCTCTGATGCTGATTCACTGTGCAGAATGAAGGCCAACAATCCAGCCTTTTAAAAAAAATCCAGTTTGACTTTGCAAACTCTGACATAGAAATAGGTCAAGAATGTTGTTGTTTTTTCATAGAATACACAACCCCTATTCCACCTCTAAATAAAAACAGAAGTCAATGACTGTCAAATCTCTGGATGTGGTATGGGGTTTAGCATCATCATTCTGAAATGTCTGGATGGGACCATATTTTGCTCTAAAACCTCTATCTACTTTTCAGCATTGATAGTTCCTTTCCAGATGTGCCAGCTGCCCACGCCATAGACACTAATGCAACCCCATACCACCAGAGATGCAGGCTTTAGAACTGTGCCAGGATAACAAGCTGGATTGTCCCTCTCCTCTTAAGTCCACAGGACACGCAGTCTGTGGTTTCCAAAAAGAATTTCAAACGTTGATTCATCTGACCACAGAACAGTTTTCCATTTAGCCCCAGTCCATTTTGAATGAGCTTTGACCCAAGAACAACAGCTGTGTTTCTGCATCCTGTTCACATGTGGCTTCTTCTTTGCATGATTCAGCTTTAACTGTCATTGTGGAAGGCATAGCCAACTGTGTTGACAGACAATGATTCCTGGAAGTGTTCCTGAGCCCACGCAGTGATTCCCAGTACAGAATCATGCCTGTTTTTAATGCAATTGACCCTGAGGACCCCTTCAGCCTTGTCCCATGCTCACATAAGCTGACAACCTCTAATACACAGCGTTTAGGAAAGGGCAGAGCCTTTGTAAAAAAAACTAGGAGTGTGGTTGGATGAATATTCTGTCTGTCCCATCTTTACAGGCCAATCAGAGCAACCAAACATGTGACGTGGCCGCTAGCAAGGTGTGCCCCTACCGAGGAGTAATTTCCATATAGAGTTGCATAACAACCATGGCGACTGTAGACATGTCAGTACAGGACTTCGTCGTTTTTGAAAAGAAAACAACTCACTGCTGTTCTTTGTTCTTCTTTTAACGAAGAAATGTCGTCAAGTTCTGATAAAACTGGTGCTTTAGCAGCATCCATGCTAATGTCTTCTGCCATAATTGCACCAGCCTCTTGTTGCTGCTTGCATACGTCACGACTCCGTCGTGCCCGAAAGTACTGCCCTTGTTGCTGATTGGTCCTGTCACTTTTTAACTGGGCCCAGACGGTTCAGATGGGAGCTTGGCAAGATGGATTCTCCAGTGAGAAACAAGGAAACGGGCAAATCCATCTGCTTCGCAAGGTTAATGCTCACGGAGATTTCTCCAGATTCTCTGAATCTTTTGATGATTGTTTGAACTGTATATGGTGGGAGATTCAAAGTCTTTACAATTTTACACTGAGGAACATTTTTCTGAAATTATTCAAAAATTTTTAGACTCAGTTTTTGACAGATTGGTGAACCTCTTCTTTTAAACCAACTCATGTTGCTGACCTGTTGACAATTAACCTAACTGGTTACAAAATTTTTCATTAGTACCACTTACCAGCATTTGTTGCTTGTCCCTACTTTTTTGAGATGTGTTGCTACCATAAAATGCAAAATAAACTTATATTTTTATTATATTATTTTAATGGTAATATGTCTGACCTTCAACATCTGATATGTTGTTTATGTTCTATTGTGAATAAAATATGAGTTTATGAGATTTGACAATCATTGACTCCTGTTCCTTATATAGGTTACATTTTACACTGTGGCCTAACTTTTTTTGGAATTGGCCTTTAATCCCTATTTTTCATCTAAACATTTGGCTTATGTACCAGGAAGATTTATACTCCGGGTATTACGGTAAATGATCTGGTAAAACCAGGTCCAAAACCAGATCTAGGATCATCTAGTGGTGGGCGGTCAGTCTTAGATTTACTTTGAGAAAGATGACTATTAAGACATGTGAACCAGTGAGGACTACAACAATAAAGATATGTTACTCATCTCTTTCTTAAAATAACTTGATGAAAATCATGCCCTTATAAACAAACGCCCCCCTCTCAGGTCTCACTTTGACTTGAACTCACTGGAATGTGGCCCACGCTGTTGTCCCCCCACCCATTCTTTGTTTAGTCCTCTGACCCGACACAACACGTCTCATCAGACACGCCTTACTGACCTCCGTCAGCACCTCCCCTCCTCCTCTGCTCGTCCCTTTGCATCCATCCATCTTCATCGATAACATTTCCTCTCCCCTCATTAGTTAACAGAGGTAAACTTTTCCTCCCTCTTCCTCCCTCTCCCTCCCCTTCCTCTCTGTCTGAGCGATGCAGGACCGCCCTCTGATCAGAGACGCTTTAATGTGACAGGATTAACATGGAGGCTGCTGACAGCCTGGGACTGACTTTCTCCAAACTAGGTTAACCCTTTCCTCTTCATCACACACGTCTGTCTGCTGCAGCTGAATGAATGATGCACATATGAATGAAGTTTAAGCATGAAGTTTGCAGACATTTGTGGGAGAAGTATTTATCTCAAACCGATGCTCTGCTGCAGAAATACTCCCTCTGACTCATGCATTTCTCTTAAGCTTTTTCTAACACCACAGTCAGAAAATTCATTCAAGCATCTAAAGACAAGACAAAAAACCAGACAGGATGCTCTCTATCATGGGAAAACAGCACAATTATTTATACAGCTAGGATGGGCATGATTTTCTGAGTTGTTGGGATGTGACAAGATAATGTCCCACAAGGCTAAGAGAGGTTGAAACGTCATGAGATTTTTTATAGAGATAAAAACAGTGTTAATAAGATAAATAGGCTCTATAGACATAGCAGCAGTTATTGTGACAAACCAGTACTGTGCTGGAAAATACTGAGAAAGATGACACTGAAACTTTTCAAACATTTATGTGCAGCAAGAGGAAAACAGAGCAAAGCTCAAACTTGACCTGTTAGGATAAATCCCTCCTGTCTCATTTCATGAACCCAAACCTGATGCCATCTTGTAAACTTAAATCTGGTCTCAGCTGGTCTTGTTTTTTGGACTCAAATCTCATATGTCTCCTTCTGTCTCTTGAACCAAAGCCTCATCTTCTCTCGCCTTGCAAACCCAAATCTCATCCTACCTCATCTCATCTCGTTTCATTCTATTGGACTCAAATCTCATCTCGTGAACCCAAATCTTACAGTTTTATCTGCCTTGATCTCCTGAACCCAAAAGTCTTACAACATGACATCTTTTCAGGTCTCATGAACCCAAATCTCATCCTGTCCTGTCTTGTTAACTCAAATTTCATCTCATCTTGGTAACCCAAACCTCATCTCATGAACCCAAGTCTTATTTTATTCTTGTGAACCCAAATCTGTAGTGGGTAAGTTGTATTTCTAACTTGTGAATGTTTGCCCAGAGGCCTCCTGCAGACATCTGACAGGATAACACGGCACAGTGATAAAGTTTAAAAAGACAATTTAAGTTTGGCTCTGACAGTCTGATTGTGGGTTTTGACTCACCATGAAATGTGGCTGGGTCAGTATCCGTCTGAGTTCCTTTGCTTCGTGGTTCTCTGGGTAGCACGAGATTTCTTCCAGAACCTAAAGGAGAGAAAAGAAATAAAAACACAGTCATTAGACTGATTTAAATAGACTTTTTCCACTTCTTCTTTATGTTCAGATATTTCCTCGCTGTACCTGCTGCTCCTCAGGATAGAGTATGATTGAGCGAATGCCCAAAACCCTCAAAGCCCCCCCCCCCCCCCCCACACACACCCCAACCCGCCTCATTCACCTCCACAGCCAATGTGAGAGCAACTTCAAGAAGCTGCTGCCCCCGCCTCGGTTTGATGTCAGCTCCAGTTATGTATCGCCTCAATGGTGAATGTGGCATTGTAGAGGTGAGGCCTCTGGCTCTGTGTGTGAGCTGAAACACTGCAGAGTGATGACGATAGAACCAGACGCTCTGAAGCTCATGTTAGAGCTAAAACACTGCAGAGTTATGACGAAAGAATAAGATGCTGTATAGTTCATGTTAGAGCTGAAACATAACGGGGTTATTACAATAGAATCAGACGCTCTGTAGCTCATGTTAGAGTTAAAACACTGCAGAGTTATGACGATAGAATCAGATGCTCTAAAGCTCATATTAGAAATGAAACACTGCAGAGTTATGATGGTAGAATCAGATGCTCTGAAGCTCATGTTACAGCTGAAACACTGCAGAGTTATAACAATAGACTCAGATGCTCTGTAGCTCTATTAGACCTGAAACACTGCAGTGTTATGATGGAAGAATCAGATGCTGTGTAGTTCATTTTAGAGCTAAAACACTGCAGAGTTATGACGATAGAATAAGACGCTCTAAAGCTCATGTTAGAAATGAAACACTGCAGTGTTATGATGATAGAATCAGATTTTGTGTGGTTTAAATTAGAGCTGGAAGACTACAAAGATATGATGATAGAATCAGACGTTGTGTAGTTCATGTTAGAGCTGAAACACTGTTGAGTTATGACGATAAAATCAGATGCTCTGTAGCTCATGTTGAAGCTGTTTGAAGCTGTGTTTGTGTATGTGTTCGGCTGTATCACGAACACTCATGTAAATATACTTGCCTATACATTAAATTATTGCCTATACATTACCAATAAATTACTGGAGGAAGCCATTAGAAGCGTGCCTCCAAAAGTGCATATGACTTGTAATACAGCTGGGCTGTGAGAGGTTATTTGTGATTAAAAAGAAAAAAAAAAAAGAAAAGAAAAGAAAAGAAAAAAATGTTGTTGTTCTGACCTCCATGGGCCCCTAGTTTAGCAGGGCCCCAGAAAGCTCTCCCCTTTATCCCCAGTTATGGTTGGCCTTGCATCTGTATCAGGGTTTTATCAATTAGAAATGTAAAATTGCTGTTGATCTTTGACAGAAATATGTCCCTTTTTGATAGGTCATTGTAGGGCTCAGCTTTAATTAGATCCAAGTGCGCCATGTCTTCCTGATTACAGCATGAATAACTCTCATTTTCTCCTCTCTCTGCTCCATCTCAAGCTCTGATTTATAAATCTTATCACTCTTATCGTCTTGAGCACTCCAACAAAGGTTTGTCAGCTTCCTGCAGTTTGCTCTTGTTTTGTGTCTGAATGTGGAGATGAGCCTCTCTGCTGTACGGGGCAGAGTTTATCACAATTGTTTGGACACCCTTGTTCTATATAAATAAGTATATTCACTGTGATCTTATTCCTGAATCTGTCTTTATTTTGTTGACTGATCTGACTCCATACAGGAGCTGTAGGTTGTCACATATCCCTTAAGAATGCACGATATTATTGGAAGTATATCGGTATTGGCAGATAATAGCTTAAAAAATTAATTATCCGTATCGGCCGATAATAAAATTTACACTGATCTGTACGGCCAATAATGTGACATCATAATTAAGCACACACGATGACACCGGACGTGCCCCAACAACAACAAACTCAACATGTCAGCTGTGTGGGAGAAGTTTGAGGTGTGGGAACAAGACAGCAAAGTAGCTGTTTGCATTGCTTGTGAAGTACATGTGATGCGAGGAGGACTCGACAACACGCCAAAACTTGTCAGCAGCCTTTACTTAAGTCATTCGACAAAGCCAAAAAATACAGCAGTGACCATCCAAAGGTAAGGAGCTGAACAGGAAAATCATTGAATTTATAGCTCTTGATAATCAGCCTTTCAGCATGGTGGAATATACGGCTTCCGCGGGCTAATGATGCATTTAAAGCCCCGCTACATTATACCTAGCAGGCGCTTGTAGCCTTACCTGAACTGCAAAACTTCATTTCCAGTCACATAGAGAAGATCCTTGTTAAAGCTAAACATATTAGCTTCACCACGGATATATGGACATCAAGTGTTTGTCCTTTTAGCATGTTGAGCCTCTCTGCCTCAGTGGATAGATGAGGATTTTACTCTTAAAAATTCTGTCCAACACTCACAGTTGTGCTCACTAAGCAGCCGCAATTGCAGCCGCTTTTGATAACATGTTTCAGATATGGAAAATAGAGATAAAGAATGTGCATGTCGTGCCATGTGCGTGAAACATGGCAAAAGCAATGATGAACTTCTGTGTGCCAAGTCTCCTGTGCATGGCACACACTCTGCAGGTGTCCTGTCTCCAGCATTGGAGATGTGGGTGTAACTGGGTTGTTACAGAGTGTTTATGGTGAAATGCCCATTAAACTTGGTTGCTTGGTTAGTTTGTGCTGTTTAAAGCAGAATCAGGAGAACTACTTCAGTTGAGGTTTATTTCTTTTGTTCATCTTGAGTCTCAAAAATTTAAAATCATATTTAAGCTCTGAACTATAGCTAGTTTGTTTTGCATTTAGGACTCTGACTTGTTGTTGTTGTTTAAAGCCCTTTGTCAGGAGTATGTCAGGGAGCCATCCTGCAAACTGGCTGAGTATTAAGGAGAATCAATCTAAATGTATAATCTATTTCTTTTTTGCACTGTGGAGCTAAGTGTCAGCAGGTTAATTTGCTGCTGTTTATTGCCCTTAAAGATGCAGATAACTTTGGCTGTGCTTTTAAAAATAAATGTAGCATGTAATGCACATGTAACCCGAAGGCATTACTGTAAGTTTTTCATTAGTGTATGGCTGTATTTGAAAAAAACAACACAACCTTCATTTCTTATAAAAATCAAATGTTTTGTCAGTTTCTAAAAACATAGACTACCAATATTTCAAAAGAAATATTTGTAGTACAGGGTGGAATTGGTGTTTTTTACAGTGGAAAAAATGTAATTAAATATCGGTATTGTTATTGGCCAACATGAGTTTTAAAATATTGGCATATCGGATATCGTCAAAAATCCAGTATCATGCATCCCTAATAACCCTCAGTTGTATTTCCTTCTCTCCTACATCTCTGCTTTATCATTTGTCAGTCTGTGGACATGGTGTGTGTTGGACTCTTACATAATCCAGAAGTTTCAAAGCTCCGCCTGCTGCATCTCTGGATGATCTCTTTATTGGAGGAAGAGAGGAAGAAGGTTACACACTGACAGGTGTTTAAAGAGTCAGGGGAGTCAGGATCCATCCACACTGATAGGTTTTTAGTTTTAACCATAACAGTGAACATCCACATCCACTGAACCTCAACTTATGAGATTTTTGGACCTGCTGCTGACTTTATTCCAGTCTGAAGACAAGTCTACATGTAGGTGTTTGAAAACTGAAGTTTTTCGGTGTTTTTTACCTTTTGAACTCACACAAATGGTTTTATAGGTCACTGAAAACACCATGATGAAGATTTTAAAGTAAGTGTTTACAGCATTGGTGTGGACAAATATGGATGACTACTGATTTCTTTGCTGTTTGATCTCACTGGTTATCACTTGAATTTCCATTGCGACAGTGGATGTAGATGAGTGCTAGTGCTAATCGCTACCTGCAGTTTCTCCAATTTTAATATGGATGATCCAGCGAAAAACTGACTGGTAGATTCATGATATCCAGCTTTTTTTCCTGCAGGTTAATTATTGGAGCTAAATATGCATTTTATATGTGTTTCCCCAGATTTCAGCACAGTATGTCTTATAAGGCATCACAAGTGAACAGCACGGTATAAGAAGGCCATTGTTATTCAGTAAATCTCTCATTTAGGATGTTTGCAGTGACTTATAACACCGTTAGTATGAGTATGAAAGGTAAAAACACAGAAAAACTTTCAAATGGCTACATGCGGACTTGTCTTCAGACTAGAATAAAGTCAGCAGCAGGTTCAAAAATGTCCATTCTTCTGTTCAGAATAAAAGCATGGAATGGTTATGTCTAATGGGAAAATGCCTTTAGAAGGTTTGATACCATCTCCACCCTCAGACTGCTCAACAGGGGCAGCTGGTCTCTCCAAGTTTTTAGGATCTTAGCAATCCCTGGTAAAAGGTCTTTCTGTCATAAGTCCAAGACTTCCCCATGCATGTTGTTGGGATCCAAGACAAGCCCTCAAGGCATTTTAACATCTATAAATGTCTGCTCGTCATTCAGACCGTTTCAATCCCTTCACATTCTGAGATCTCTGATGTTCATTGAGCTGGATTATTTCTAAAACAATGCTGCATCCCTCATCAAGTGCTTTTGTTGTTTGTAATAAGAACATATCAGTGTGGATGGCTCCAGTGACTCCGCCCCTTTTTGTGATCAGTTATTGGGCTATGAATGAGTTCAGTTTGTTTGATTAGTATTTATAGCCACAGCAGATTCATACAGTCCAATCAGAGGAATAAACCAGGCGGTAAGTTTGGAGGTTAGAGAGAAGTGTTAGTGAAGCTTTGAAGCATCTGATCATTGATTAGTCAGACTAAAGCAACGAGAAGCTGCTCTGTGATTGGTTCAGAGCTTTACAGCATCATTCAGAGAGAGTCAGCAGAGACAGACATAAAGCAGAAGAGGAGGAGGTAGAAGAGGGTTTCTACAGTTCAGACATGATGTTTAATAAACAAGGCTTCACTTTCTAAATCATTGAATTTCTACACTTGAAGAGGTGTTTCTGAAATACCCACAATCTCATCAGCTTGGATAAATAAGAAACAGGTTTCTAGAGGCTGTATTCTCAGTAACGTCCAGCAGAGGGTGACAACATTTGTTTTCAAAGAGGTCCGATGGCATAATGGTACCAGCTCATCTGGTCTTGACTCTACTGTTTCAGCAGAATTTCCTCTAAGGATCAGACCTAGTCCTGTTTTTGATATCACCTCTGGGAAGGCTCAAAGTACACCAATTCTAAAAAAATAACATATCACTGATTGGTCAGGTTGATCCATAGTTGGAGGTTTGACAAAGGATTCAAACCCCCTTATTCATACTGATGTATGACCTCCCAAACTCCCTTGTACTTTCAACAGAATTTTGTAGAGATCCTACTGGATTTTTCTTGTACCTGACAGGGGAATATTTACATATTCATTTTCAAATATTGATTTCAATACCAATATGTACGTGTTCCTTCTTGAAACTCAGCAAACTTAATGCTAGCCTTACAAAGTGAAAGAAGGGATGACAATGACTTCTGAATATTCTTTGCTCTGTAAATAAATGGTTGGATCACTGTTATTTAAACCAATGGTTCCTCACCATTTTTCCTTAGAGCCCCCAAGAGAATCTAAGCCCCCCTCCAAGACCAACATGAAAAAAATAGCTACTATATTGTTGCCAAAAATCCACATCCATTTCACTGTTTAATTGATAGAACCCTAAGAAAACTCTACATCATTAACCAGAAGACCATTGTATAATCTGTCTACTAAGTGTCTTATCGTGATCTGAATTGATATGTGGACATCTAATTTTGACAACCTCAGAGCAGACTAAGCCTTGTGCCTACCCTAAGATCTTTGGCGCTACCCCAAGGGTTCTTGGCCCCAAGTTGGGAACCACTGATTTAAACCAACAGCCAAAACACTACAAAAATTACCATTTTCAGCTGTGATCAGCATGCTAGCCAACAGCAAAAATACAGCAAAGGTTACTAATGTTGGCTGGAACTCCTGTGTAAAAGAATGGTCAAAATACTACAAAAGGTACCATAGTCTGCTGAAATCCAAAAAATGCAACAAAAGGTTACAGTATCTGGCTAAAATTGCTGTCTTTTAACCCAACATGCAGAAACGCAACTACAGGTTACCTAAGAGGATGTATGATTTTGAATCTTTGCTGACATCAAATATGTATTGAGCATACAGCATTAGTTTAGGCAGGCCTAGTTAGTTCAGTTCAACCTTAAAATTGAAATCCGCTGATCTCACCCAAGCCCTCATCAGCTGATGGCTGACTCATTCGCTTCAAAGCACCCTACTGGCTAATCACACTCTGCTACTGGCTAATCATACACTGCTGCCTACTCTTTGCTGCTCCCTCTGCAAGCTGTTTTTTCAACCCTCCTCCACCCCAGCTCCTCCATTATCATGTATCTGGCTTAGTCAAAAGCTACTTTCACACTGCCTCTCTTCTCCGTGTCTGTTACGCCTTCGTTCCGCAACGCCATTCCGTATGAAAGCGACTGTTCCGCAATGGGGGGGTCGATCTCGCCCCACCTCTGATCCGGATTGAGAGGTAGTATCAGAGCCATAACAGACTTTTCTGCAACGAGTCTGAAAGGACGTCACGGCATTCCGCAAAGGTGAGTGTGCGCTACTGTGTCCATAAACAGGAGATTTAAAAACCAGCACAGTTTAATCGAGCGGCATTTCATCTGAGAAACAACAGGGGGATAAAACAAAGAATAATGTTGATTAACTGGAGAGACTGCGAGGTTAGAGAGCTGATCACACTCTGTACAGGAGAGGAGAGAGCAGACACATCTCTGCTCACAGCACTGTCTGAAAAGTTGCATCATGTGTTCAGGTGAGCTCGGTACTCTGAATCTTCTGACCTCTGACATAAATAGTGCGCTGTGACAATGCTTAAAGTCGGATCTCCAACTCAGAAACATGGAGGAAAAAAAGTCAACTGGATCTAATCGATCAAAATGAATGTTCATGTTATTTTCCCCCTATTCTATTTAGAAAATACAAAGTTTTGAACCGAGAAATCCAGAGTTTCGAGTTTCATTGAAAGCAGCAGCTCGGGCAGTGGCTGCCATCTGATTACGGGCCGTCAGTGTGTGTGTGTGTAATCTCGTGCGTGCACAGCTCTGTTACACCTTTGTGTGAATTGCTCGTTGCGGAACAGACACGGGCATTCCTTTTCACCTTTTTTTGCGGACTCTCTGTGTAAAAACGGCTAGAGTCATTTTGTTGTTGTTGATGCCTGCTCTGCTCTGCTGCTTCTCTCCCTGCCTCAGTAGACACAGGAAGGGCAGGAATGTGTGCTGTTCCTGCTTAAATGCTTTACACATAGGCTCTTGAAAGGGCAGGGGGCTCCCAGAACAGCCACACAGCCAATTATAAATAATGGCAATAAGTGCACATTAATAACTGCTAATAAAGAAAAGTATTATAACTGCTAATCATGTGTGTTTCAAGTGGTGATTCCTTTACTGATATTCAGATAGTTCAGATCTGACACTTAAATCCTTAAAATACACAAATGAAAATTTAAAGATGGACTAATTAACAAAATTCAGAGCTTAAAACACACTTTAGAGTTTAACAAAGTAAAAGACTGCAGCTAACTAAAACTCCACTAACTTATTTGTTTGTACTGTTACGATTCAAAACTGACATAGGCCGATAATAATAGCCAATATGTTGGTTGTTAAGGTGAACATTTTTGGCTGTAATCTTCATGTAAGCAAACAGCCAAAGCACAACTAAAGGTTAGCGTACTTTGCTGTCACTGTCCTGTTACTGTGGCCAAAAAAATCCTACCCAGGCCCTCTATGGTAATCTAGTGTTTTGATTCAGAGCAGTGTTTACAACTCTGCAGAAAATTCCAGAAACCACGAGATCTAAAAGTCTGCATGTATGACACTAAATGTTTTTACTCCCTCACACCCACACAGACCACGTCCATGACTTTAAATCATCAGTGGGTAAAAGATGGAAAATATGACCCCTAGTTTTCAGTCTTCTTCTGTTCTTTATTAAAACACATAAAACAGCTCAAAGCCTTCTCTGTCTGCAGGAACAACATAACAGTCTCTGTGTTGGCTTTAATGAGCCTCTAAGCAAAGAACTCAAACACATCCACAGAAACATTCACAGCACAAGCTCCGCCCCCTCACGCATAAAAACACACACACAGACACTGAGAGCTCCAGATCCAGTCTGCATCTGCTCCAACTCTCTGAGACGTCAACACATAAACTGAGACTGTGTTAGTTCATCTGTGGTCCGGACCTGACCCAGACCCAGACCCAGAATAAAGGTCTGTGGAGGACCGACTACACATCAGATGGTTTTAGAACAGAGTCTAGGACAGATGTGACCTCTACTCAAACAATTTAGGGAGAGGGGTCCTGATTTGACTTTTTATTTGTCCGAATATGTTTATTTAGAGGTCAGGCAACATTCAACACAATACCAACAACTATTAACATTGTCACTGAGGGGTTGGTATGCACTTTTAGAGCCCCCAACATCACCCATACCTTCTTAGGGGTGTTACAGTATTTGTATTTGTCCCAAAGATCAGGGCTTTTGTGCACGTACTCGACAAAACAAAGCATTTTAAAAAAGTAAACAAATATGAGAGTATCCACCCTCCAATCTAAGTGGCAGTAAAGCTCTTAATTGTTTGCTAACCACTATAACTAGGAAAAGGAAGATGCTGTCACACAAAAAACACAAAGAAGAAAAATTGCCTCTCAGTGAGCTACGCTGGCTTTGTTGTCCTCTCCTAATCTCTGACTGTGTTTAAAAAGACTCAAAAAGTGAAAGCTGAGGGTGCTAAAGACATTAATGATGCTTGTACATTTTTAAGACTGTGCATGGGCATGTAGAAGTAGAGAACAGCAGCTCCAAGTGTCTGTCTAAGTGCTCTGCTGCAATGGCCTGTCTTGTAACCACTGCACCGGCTGTTAAAGAACAACTTTGTAATGGTGTCACTGCACATTTAATGAAAAATACCTACAATACAGTTCCTTAAAGTGCACGTAATTTATGCTCATTTTATGCCCTATTTATTTTAGGATTTTAGACAAGCAGATATAAGGCTATTCATGTCTGTGTTGTTGGGGTTTTATGCATTTTTTCTCCTCTTTTCATTTCTTGTTTAATCCATCACAGTCTGTACCAGCTATTAAAGGTTCTTCTACATAACACTGGATGGAACTAACTGGGGAGCTGCACTACTGTCAGTTACAGGAAATAAATGGGAGGTGACTTATCAGATACTTTAAGTTTATTTTTGCCTGATGAACTAAACTCATACTTAACCATGACCCCAAACCTAGATATGAACTGAACCGTGACCTCTATGAACCTTTACTCCTCCATCTCAGCCAGGATTTACCCCGATTCTTTCCTTTGTATAATGCACAAAAAGATCACCAGCTGACGACGTTGACTGTCCTAAATATTTGTTTTTCTTCTAAAGAATGAACATATAACAGTCTGCCTATTTTTGATGAAAACTTGTATTTTCCTCCATCTTCTATTCATGATCATAGCATCTCTGCTGCCACTGACTGGCTCTGTTTTTACCACTGTAAACGTTCCTGTCTGCAGACTCCTCCTTAACTCAGTCTGGTCTGAGTAATCTGATTTGATTGGTTGAGTGGCATCACATGTGCGTTTTCTTCTGTAAAGTCAAAAAAAGTTGAGCTATGGAATGGAATCTGCATATTAACCCTTGATAATACCCTGGCTTGTAAAAGGTATCGGCCCTTTATGTTTTTGCTAACCACAATGCTGGCTGTAATACAGGGCTGGCCAACGACTGACTGTGGCTGGTGGATTAAAAAATCTACCAGCCACAAACATCTTTTACCAGCGACTCTGTTTTAACAGGAAGGACTATCCAATGAGGTATAATATAAAAATCAAGGCTTATATTATTCAAGTTACAGGCTATTTAATAAGAGGGAGTTATTGCACTGCATATTGCTGTAAATTCATAGGCTTTTTCCTGCATCATAAGTTTTAGATTTGCTAGAATTTAATATTTTCTGCACCTTTTCTGCAGTCTCATACAAAATTCAGGCTTTAACTTTTTGGCCTGAAGACTTTGCAAGACACTGGTTCAAACATTTCTTAAGCAGACATACTAGTTGCATAGAGGAACTACTCTTAAATCATTCTGAGTCAAACCATCCCAGCACACAGCAGCCTGTAAACACTGGACAGCACCTCTGACACAGGGAGGAGGAGGAGGGTTTTTGGTCGGTGAGCATGTAGGTCCACTCAGCTTCGCCCACAAAATCAGTAGGAACCAGGAGAAAAGAAGGTTTAATTTATGCAGTTTAACAAAATCTCTGTTTAAGGTTAGGCTACTTTTATTAACCCGTCCAATTGGCTGGTTATCGGAGCAAATTCACCTGACACTGCTCAAAAATACCTGCATTTGGCTGGTGCTAATTTCCAACTGTGTTGACTACTGGTCTTTCTTTGAGTATTTACTGTCTTCAGCATTAAGAACTTCTATTATTTATTTATTTATTTATTTGGTGCTACACGGCGGTGCAGTGGTTAGTGCTGTTGCCTCACAGCAAGAAGGTTCCTGATTCCTGGTCAAGGCCTTTCTGTGTGGTGTTTGCATGTTCTGCTCATGCATGCATTGGTTCTCTCTGGGTACTCCTGCTTCCTCCGAACACCAAAAACATGCTCGTTAGGCTAATTGGTGAATCTAAATTGGCCGTAGGTGTGAGCGTGAGCGTGCCTGGTTGGCCGACTGACTGGCAACCAGTCCAGGCTGAACCCCAACTCTTGTCTAATGACAGCTAGGATAGGCTCTAGCCCCCTGATACCCCAAACGAGGTAAGAGGTTTAGAAAATGGATGGATGGACTTATAGTTTTACTGCCATGGCATCAAACAGTTGATTGATATTATCAAAATATTGTTGATTTTATTAAAAACTAAAATTCTTGCATCTTTCCTATCCTAGAGTTTATGTAATTTTCAGTGGAGATGAAGGTCAGAGATGTGCATTAATCCTCTTTCTCTCTGTGTGAGAGGAGCACAGAGTCAAACACAGCTTCATCATCAGCAAACAATCATCAGTGAAGGTCAGTGAAGTCTGAAGTGAAGAGAAAACATGACTCCATAACTGTGAGCATCAATGATTAATAACTCAATCTCTCTCCCTGTGTTTGTTTGGAGTCAACATGATTTCATCTGAGCTCAAACACAAACAGAGGAGAAGAAATAATCAGGACTGAAGTCTCTGCAGCGTGTAGACAATGGAGTCCATCCTGCTACTGTGGATGTTTAATTTTTAAAATAAGCCTTTTTCCTACTTCCACATCTACCCCCAGCTCAGAGGATGAAATGGGCCTGTGCTGTACAGATACCATGGTTTTAAAGACACATGACATGTTAAGATCAGCTCTTCTCCCACTATGTGGAACAATTTCCAGTTGACAGCTAAGCTGCCCTCTCTTGTTTCTTATGATGGTTTTAAAGCGCTAGTGTCTGAACTTCTCAAGGAAAATGACTGTAACTGTTTTAAAATGTTTTTAACAGCAAAACTGGCAGTTTTTTTTATAAGTGCAAATGTGTCTTTATATGAGCTTGTTTGTAATTGATATTGTTGTTGCTGTGTTATTGCTTTCATTTGTTCTGTTTCTGTGTAACTGCAGGGCACCCCTGGAAAAGAGACATCGGTCTCAGTGGGTCCTCCCTGTTAAAATAAAGGATAAATAAAAATAAATAAATAAAATAAAATGAGTACCCTGTACTTGGGCCAGGTTGCATTCACACCATGCTTAATGTGCTGGAGTACCTATGAATCATGCCTGAGACCACATCTTAAAGTGTCTCAGTGGTCACATTGATGAAACGCTCCAGACAATGTGATCAGGAGTACTCAGACCTTAGCCTGAGTCTCTAATGTGAAACCAGCTTTAATCATTGCTTTACCCCTCTAAACAACATTTATCAAAAAGTGAAATTCTGCTTAAAGATAAATCCATACTTTGATAAAACTCCCTTTGCATACAGTTTAATCTGTCTTCATCCCTGCAGGGTTGTGTGCATGCTGTAACACTCCTCTGGTTCATCAATATTTCACAAACTGACAAAAAGAGCCAACTTCTCATTCTTATCACAATTGAAAGAAGCACATAAAACTCCTCTCTTGCTCCCTCTGGTTGTAAAACTTGCCCAAAAATCATGAATGACATTTCAGATCTCCTCCTTAGATAGATCAGGTTTTCTGTTGATGACTTGGGATCACAGTGATGGGAGAAAAACAGTCATATTAGATAAAAGACTCATTCAAATGTTTATTGTGCTTCTGCAGAAATACAACACAATACAGGAGATTTACAGCTCAAATATCTCAGAAAACTGACACATTTATACCCCATTTAGACGATGATTTAACACAGACTTCCTCCTCAGGGGAACAGATGGCCTAGTAATTAAGTCGCACCCCTTCTACACAGGCACCCTGGGTTCAAGTCCGGCCTATGGCTCCTTTGCTGCATGTCTCTTCCATAATATCTCATTCTTGTTTCTGACTCTATCAACGGCCCTCAGCTTATAAATGAAGGCATAAAAGCTCTAAAATCTTTTCATTTGTATGAGCTACTCTGTGTATGTGCTTCCATTTGGATTTAAATTTCCGTTAGCTGGTATTTACTGGTCTTTGGCCGGTTTGGGGCGGGGGGCTGAAAAATCTGCCAATTTACCAAATAAGTAAACAGTGAATTATTAAATAGTATATAATGTGTTACCTAGAAGATACCTCGTCAAAAATCCTCTGACATAAACTCAGGCCATTTTGCTACAACCTCCTTCCCATGTGGTGCTGTGGTTGTTTATTTATCTCAGACAGCACATGGCTAATTTAGCCCTTGAATATTCGCGTGATCAACTTGGCCAAGCCTATCTTTTTCGGGGATGGCAGACCTCCTGAGAACCATGCAGGGAACTCAACAGTATGGAAGGATTTTGAATTAGTCATCAATGCAGGTAATAAAGAAGCTGGAACAAAGGGAACTGTAGATAGCTGAGCAGTATAAACACCGATGCAGCAGCCGGGGCGAGGATGAGTCTGGGCTGAGCAGAGATGTAGTGTACTTTGATGAGTGGATAAATCTACGTAAGATCAGTTCTCAGATGAAGTGGATCTGCATTCAACACAGAAACATGCAGAACGGCATAGACCACTTGAGGCCGGTGGCGAGAGCTCCGTCTCACTTCCCCATAGAGGGGTGTACATGCTAAACTAGCCAATAGCAGCAGCAGTGTGGAAAGAGACATCGGTGGGAGGAGGACTGGACTGAACTATCCACAGTGGACACTTTTGTCTTTCTTCAGGACTACTTCAAATAAACCACGATGGTTGGAGTTACTGTTTTACCAGAAGGTTACAGCTGAGATCATCAGTATGAGGAGTAATATGGGACAACTGGTGGTAAGAGTCAGTTTTCATTTGTAATGCACAGTTTTAAGGTGACATCTAGTTCACGGAGCTCTGGTTAGTTGTTTGATGATTTGTTGGTGTTTTCAGTGTAGGATGATATTTAGCATTTCTTATCTGCTAAATTATGGTAGCAGCTAATGTGCTAACAGGCTAACTTGGATCTAATGTCACTAATGTGAAGCCAAGTGCTGTTGTCTCTCTCAGGTGAGATTACTGATGCTCATTGTTCTGATCTATCCCTGTGGTGGAAACTCTTAAATAAGAACTTTTCTCTAAAATTAAGAAGAGTGTCAGTATTTCCTATTTTTCCAGAGCACCCTAAACACACCTTTAGGTGTGTGTTTGAGCAGAAAAGGTGAGCAGAGTCAGAGCTTTAGAGGGATTAATGCAGGCAGAGGAGTTAGAGAGTCTAAGACAGAAATAAGGCAGCAGAGAGAGAGTCTGTTCATTTGAAGTGATTAGGTTTGTCATTATCACACAAAAAACAGAAAACACAGATGTGTTAATATACGTTTAATTGTTTCTGCAGAGTTAGAGGGGACAGGTGTGCTCACCTCTTTGGCTCTCTGAACGGCATCACTCGGAGGGTTCCTGATGCTTGGAGACGACTTGGTGTTGATCTTATCGTAGAGCTGAAACAAGAAATCAGACATGGCATCAGTTTAAGAGCGCAGGAGAGAGTAATTGAGTAGTTTAAGAGCACATCATGAATCTAAAGAATAAATGTAAGATAAACTTTAAAGAGATGTTGAATGAGGCCCAATGATCGTAATTTGGATGTTTGTTTCTCTATTCATAGACATGACTGTTGTGCAGCAGCTTAAAGGCTCACTCTTCTCCTTCTCTTCAAGAGTTTAGATTAACTTTATGGTCCTACAAATGGACTAATTTGACTCAGGCTCTCCACCCATGCAGCAGCTTTGATAAAGACAACATTTAACATTGGAAACGTAAAAAAAAAAACCACTTAAAATGAAGCAGCCAGGGTCACAGCAGAGCAGCGCCGCCGTGACGTTAAGTCAAACTCTGGTCTGTGATGTGGGTTTCAGGGTGTCTGCTGAAGGTTTTTGACATGAAGGGGTTTTAGATCAGTTATTTTTAGAAGACCTTTTAAGGGGGTATCTACTGAGGTTTTCATGACTGTTTTAATGTGGAAAAACTCCTTAGCTTTTGCAGTGACTGTGCAATAAAACAGGAGTGGTTTGTTTCTATAAACAGAGAGATTCTCTAAGAGTTAGTCTAGACAATGATTCTGGTTCAACCTGCAGACACACAGACGGAGAATGAACAACATCGTGGGTGCATGTATGAGAGGAACTGTAAGTTTCCTCGAGGAGGAGGATGATGCATCCACCCCCCCTGCCCGATGTGAAACCAGCAGAATAAAAACAGAGGAGTCCTGGGAACGATGTCATAGAAAACCCACGTCTGTGGTGTGCAGGATGAGCACAAAAACAAAGCCCTCAGAAAATCCTAAGAAGAATACAGAAATAAAGCAGAGAGTTAAGGGAGGAATCGGTACGTTTCCTCCCACATGCTGTCTGCAGAAACACACAGAGTGATTATCTGAATGCTGCTACTTTAAAGACAGCGCTGTCAACATCGATTAGTCCTTTAGAGGAGGAAAACCAACCTCTGAGAGATTTTATTTAAAACACAGTTGAACAAAGAATCAGAAGGAAACCAAGACAGAGGAGGAGCTTAACCTCATGCATAAAAGTAGCAACGATACTAAGAACCCAACAGGTTTTAGCTGAGCTGTTACTAGAATATCATGGGTGGGACTGGGAGGGACACACCTGCTCCTCTGAGCTGTCACCATCAGACACAACATCCAAATAAAGATCCAAATAAAGACCAGCTTACCAGGATTAGTTATCTGACACAGTCCTGCACAGGTCCAATTCTACAAACCTGCCCACATCCTTAGAGCTCAGGACTGAGACTCGACCCATTACCCGCCATTTTCTCCACTAAATACCCGGATCCACTCTAACTAATGAAAAATAAATAGATCCTGACCTGACCCGATCCCTGATGAACGAAGACCCTGGATGCACATATGAAGATGTTACATTCTGGCTGTCCTACAACCAGTGTCGCAGGTGAGTCACCAAACCTTGAGTCCGAGTTGAGTCCAAGTCCCCAAAAAAAAATTTGAGTTGAGTCTGAGTCGAGTCCCCTTTACCTGAGTCCGAGTCCAAGTCGAGTCCCCATTACCCATGTTTAAGTCCTAGTCGAGTCCTCAGTACCTAAAACCTCGAGCCAAATTAAATCAAATTATTAATCATTTTTAAGACAATCCAGCTTTACAGGGTTACGCCGATGTGTTTTTTTAATGTATGAATTTCTTCAACTTTTTATTTTAAGGAGCTTTTTACAGCAGTTGCGCATGAACAAAACCAGACATCTACGACCCTGTGGTAGACTAAGAGACAGGGTTAATTTTTGCAGCCATTTTTAGTTTTAGTCTTTAGACAAAAATACTTTTAGTTTTAGACACATTTTATTCCTGATCACCCTTCATAATTTCACTCCAGTTTTAGTCAATAAAAACCCAAAAAGATTCATCCAGGATGAGGGTCATTGATTTTTATTGAAATTGGCACTCTTATTAATACTCCTTAGTTATATTAGCAGGATTATTTCTGTATTTAGAGTGGAAAAATGTTTTAACTGAAGTCATACTTTACATCTTATACTAAATATTCCTCTTTTAAAATGACTGAATTTATTCAGATTTCGCACTACAAACTAAAATTAAATTATTTTCTGTGTGACATTTGAACACATCATTAAAGGTCTTAACTTCATCCCCCCTTACACTCGGAAGTCTGAGCTCTATTTAAACACATCATAATTTTACCATATGCCACCTTGTGTAGCTCACTAATCAGCGTTATCTTGTCGATGTTAAAGCAGATTTCAACATTGGATTTTTAACTAAAAAGAGTCATTACAAGGTTTAAGAGTTTTTATCACTCTGTCCAAGACTGAGGAGGATTACTGCACAGCAGCAACAGCTAATACGACAAGTATGAGCAGCTGATGGAGATTTTCAGTGGTTCAAAGGTAGGCTGGCTGCATTTTAGTTTAATGTCTTGTACAGATTACCACGGGACTACAGAGCCATAGGTTTAAACTACCTATCAACCTATCAGCTCCTCTCTGTGTCACCCTGGCTCCCCCGCTCCTCCTCCTCTCTCCTCTGGTTGTTTCACAGACAGCAGGTTAGACTCTCTCACACAAAAACAACAAACATTAAAGAATAAAATAGTCTTCAGCAAAAAAGGTTCAAGTCCAAAGCTCAAGTCCAAGTCCAAGTCATCAACGCTCAAGTCCAAATCAAGTCACGAGTCCTCCAAATCAGGGCGTGAGTCGAAGTCAGACTCAAGTACTACAAGACTGCCTACGACAATAATAATTTCTACTGACAGAATTTTTGAGGTAATAGTCTTGAATGTTCTTTGAAATTATAAGTAATTCACTGCAATGTCAGTGTCAAATTTTAAACTATACAGATCAATTTTATGAAAAATATGCACTTTTTTATTCATAGACTCCCTTTTAAATTGGCAACATGACAAAAGCACATCAAAAAATGCATAAAAACACAACAACAGAGCTGTATTTGAACATAACCTGAGGTTGTACAAATGTTTTTTCACTTGAATGAAAATAAAATCAATAGAATGAAAAAATAAAACGAAATTTTGTAAATTATAATTTTGGTCACATCTTACCAAGGCATATCTTAAAGTGCATAAAAACTAAATTTGCACAATTGTAAATACAGTTGAAAAGGACTTGTTTTATAATCTGTATCTTGGGGCTACTTCTGTCAGCATTGCTAGCCACGCTTCAAAACAATGCAGTGCATTGCAGGTAGACTGTTGCTAGGCTGGACTGTTGCATTCATGGTCTGAAATACTGTGGGAATTTATGAAAACTTCAGGTTATCCTCTGCATCTCTGGCATGACCACAGGATGGGCCACCTAGGGGTTGGTTCTGGGCCGCATGTGGCCCTTGGGCCGCTACTTGAATAGGCCTGGCCAAAGGTTTTCTGTTTTTTTTATTGATGTCATCCGACATCTGCCTGTGTTTTGTATATTTTTACCCATGTCCATACCTGCAAATAACAGAAATATATTTTCTACCTGTAGCTGAATGTTTTCAACATGCATGACTCTAATCTGACATGCTTGGACCCTTGTCATGATTTTACTTAAAGAGGTTTAGATAAAGATCTTCAAGTGATGCTGATTGGTCTGGTTGTTCTCTGACCAGGAACAAACAAATCAGACTGAAGCTTTGCAAGATGCATCCACCTGATGACAGACATGAATCTGGACAATCCATCAGCATCAAGTTTAAACTAGGCCTGTTAATATGAACGTGTTAACGCTTGTGATTAATATGGAAAGCTTAATGCGTTAAAAAAAATAATAACACAATTTAATCATATGACTAAATTTGACCACAACTTCCTACCGTAGTCCTCCTGCCCGGATGTTTACGTCCCTGGAGTGAAAAGGTTCAAGGCAGGTCAAACGCTGCAGTGATAAGTGAGGAGACAGACCCAGGTCTGCTTCACAGCAAATTTCAATTTTAAAAAGTTGCCTAATGGAAGTCTGGATGAAACAGAAGTTGTGTGTACATACTGCGGTGATGAACTGTCTTTACTCCGAGGTACGAGTCTGAAGTACCACCTCCAGGCAAAACGCATCTTTGCTAATGTTAGCAAAGACGCTAACAACACGGGATCGAGCCATGATAGCTAATGTTGCTAATGTTAGCAAAGAGGCTAACAACAACATGGGACCGAGCCATAACACCAAGCAACACCAGCGCAGTCCAGCAGACCCAGATTTGTCCCCAAAACGACAACATCTAAGCTAACTAAAGCGATCGCTCGTCGCCAGAGACTGAAGACCATTGACATCATTGATGACAAAGGGCTTCAAAAAAAAATCATCCAGGTCACCTCTGATGACCCATACCACAGGACACCTACGAGAAAGACTGTCACAAGAATCCGTGAACTGTATGACTGCTAAAAAGGCAACTAAAGTGGAGCAGCTGGCCCGAGCTACATTTATTACACTGACGAGAGACCACTGAACATCAGTCAGCAACTTCAGCTTTCTCGGGGTAACAACACACCTGATCATTCACTTTACAGCACAAGTTATTTTGTACCTGATGTGTTTGTCTGCTGGGCTCGTTTGTAGTTTATAAATATTATTACTCAGTGAATTAAGACACAATGATTTTTAAACCACGAATAAGTTTAAAAACTCTAGTTTGTTTAATATTTTTCCATTCAAACACCATACTTGTACTAATTTATCTCAGACAAAAATGCAAGTAGGTGGTAGTATTTTAAATCTTAATTTATAGATAATAATAATAATAACAACAATACATTTTTTAGTAATGAGCGCTCATAAAGTGCTGTACATAAAGTTAAAATAATGAAAATAAACACTTGATAATAAGAATGTTTAAAAATCTAAAAATTGCTAAAACTAAAGAAATGCTGTGATTAATCATGATTAATCACAGCATTAATTTTTTAAATAAGTTGACAGCACTAGTTTAAACGTATCAAAAACAGTATTAAATACCCACAGGTTTACTACAGCTCTACCCAACAGATGTATACACTGGTTATCAGCTAAAAAAGAGCCCCTAACAAATCTGACAGACACAAGCACGTTTGTATCACATCTTTGCAGCCATCAGCTACAACAAGCATGCTCTGTTTCCAAGCTGAGAAACAGTTTGATAACTTAATTCTCCGTCTAAGTGACGAGTAAATTCAGACGTCTTCTCCTTCAGGGTATCATATTAGTCTGCCTCCATCAGCCTGAGGAGCTCAGAGGGGAAACAGAAATACAAAGGCAGCTCATTATACACGTCAAACGCCAAAAACAACCACCGGGGGAAGACTTCACATTAGCTGGAGGCGTCTTTTGACGAAACGCTCTTCCTGCAAACACATCAGACAGAAAACTCTCAGACGCACTCACCCAGGAGACAGGAAGTGGTTTGTCAGAGAGAAGAAGGAGACGAAATGAGACGGGAGTTATCAGAGAGAGGAGGATCCATCCGCTTGCTGTCGACGGGATCTCTGCAGCCAGGACAGTGATGGAGGAGCATGCTGTTTGTGAACAGCACCGGGGCCCACAACAGCAGCCATTGTTGCTTAATGACCCCCCCCAACCCGTCAAGGCTGGCCGGGTGTGAAAGTGAGGCTGAGAAAGAGACATCTGCAGCCCCCAGCTCCTACTGACACTGATGCACACAAACAAACAAACAGATGACAGTCCTCTCCTGAAACAACCTCAGCGGCTCACAAATACTGGATCACACTGACATAAAGACTTTTCTACCCTTAAACCGAATTAAACGTCCTGTTAGCAGCTATGATGGTTTTATATCGGCCTCTGAAGACTTTTTAGCTTCATCTGTAGGCTAAACATTTCTGATTTTATCATCACTGCAGTGACTTTTTAATGATATGACCTTATGTTCGTGCTACAAATCAAAAGTCCACTATCTCAAAATATTACAATATTTAAAATTTCCCTACAGAGACATTAAAGTCTATCTTCTCTTATCTTAATGTCACAAACATCAGTCCAAAAAAAAGGATTCAAAATACAGAAATGTCTGCCATCTGTTAATTCTGCTCATTCAACCCTCAGTACTTGGTCAGAGCTCCTTTTTCATGAAATCCTGCATCTCTGTGATGTGTCTTGGAGCCAATCAGTCTTTTGTCCTTTGGACCACTGACACCACAACACTCCAGTTCTTTTTCTCATTAGCCCAGGTGAGACTCTGATGACGTCTGTGGTTCAGGATTGGATCCACACTAGGAACATCACACTTGTAGTCCATTTCCTGGACCTGACTGACACTGACTCCAGTCTCAGTCCACTCCTCTGAAGCGCCCTTAAATTCTTGAGTCTGCTTTGTTTGAAAATCCTCTGAAGGCTTAGCTCATCCCTGTTGGCTGGTCACCTTTTCCTTCTCCTCTGGTATCAAGTGTTTGGCCTAGCAGTGGCTGGAGGAGAGTTTGATTTGTGCTGCCAGTGTGTTAAGGCCAGCCTCAGACTGTGAAGTAGCCTGAGCCTGGCTCTGATCAGCTTTGGAGCTGACTGAAAAGTTGGTTGCAGGTTCTAGCATGGCTATAAACAAAAACAACAATACAGTGATGATAAAAACTGAATCAGGATGCAGATCTGTCCCTATTTGAACTCTGCAGGGACAATGTTTGGACAAAGCTTTAATGACAGAAACACTGCTAACCACATCATGCTCTTTAAGTACTCGACTTCACTGAAGAGCTGTGATCCTGAAATTTAAACACAGCAGGAGTCTACAGAGTATTACAGTACACCCTCATTGATGTGATCTCATCTCCAAAGTTCAAACAAGAGACTCTGCAGACACTTCAAACTGACATTAAAGAAGGAACAGCTACAAACGCTGGCTGATACATGGGCTAAAGAGTGTCTGGGACCAAAAAGGAAAAACAGCAGAAGGAAACACCCCAAGACCACAGCTGAGGATGTCCTGGTAGATCTCTAGGGAAAGACATAGGCTGTAAAAACCACAGCACTCTACTGCATTTAAACTTCTTCAGTTTTCTGCTTATACCATCAAAATCTTTTACCAAATTTGAGCAAAAAGTACAAAACCAGATAAATGGCTCATACCTGACTACACCCTGCATCTGCAAGAGAAAAAAATTACTCCATTCCAGATGGGGGCAATGTTCTCTGTTTACGCAAAAGAAAACACTGAATGGTGATGGGAAGGGAAATAAGAAACCAAGGATGCCTGGCTCTTCGTTTCTTTTGCTGTTAATACCAAAAACTGACCAATTATAAGTGTGTTTAGATGATACAGATCATATTTATGTCCTTTGTAAACCAAGGGTAACAGAAATAACTGGCTGCTTCTGCTTGTTAATGCTCTTGTCCTCTAAACATCTCATTTGTTGGATTATGTTCCTTTAATTTTCCACGTCCTGTAGTTAAACATTCAGGGACAGAGCAAAGAGAGGATTAAATAGAAAACAGAGACGCTGAAGAGCAACATGAAGACTAAATGGTCTTTAAGAGTTTAAACAAACTCATCAGAAACTCTCTCCTGCCTCTGTATGCTGATCAGACCCAATATGGAGCTACAGATATGAGAGACATAGAGGGTTTATTTAGACCTCGAGTTAATACAGAAATACAGAATCACATCTGATCATGGCATTCAGACACCAAGTGGTAATCTTTATTGCTTTGTGTGGAAAAGGATTTGATATCAGAGGAGGTCTGGGATGTCCTCATCTGGACTGGATTGGTTGTGTAGACGTATTACAGCAAGTCTCATATATGCTCTACATTTGAGACGTTTATACAGATACAGAGAGAGCGTTCTCACCTGTATGACTCACTTTTCCAAAGGTGTCCCACTATGGCCTACTATTGGACAAGAAAGGAGGGGAAAAAGCCCCCAACATCCCCAGCTTCACAGACATTCTGTCCTCTGCATTGGATGATGTCATCCTTTAGAGCACTTACTAGACTTTAGAGTCTGTAAAACATTCCATAACTGCTTTTAGAGATGACACCATCCTTTAATGTTTATAAAACATTCCATCCCTTCCTTTAAAGATGATGCCATCCTTCAATGATTATAAAAGATTCCAGCAATGCCTTAAACGAAAATGCCATCCTTTTATGTCTATGAAACATTGCATTCCGGCCTTCAACATTGATGCTCTCCTTTAATGTTTATAAAACATTCCATCCCTGTCTTAAATGATGATGCCATCCTTTAACGTTCATAAAACATTCCATCCCTGCCTTTTAAGATGACATCATTTCTGAAGCTTATGAACATCCCATTCTAGCCTTTCAAGTTGATGCCATTCTTTAACATTATGAAAACATTCCATCCTTGCCTTTAAAAACGACATCATTTTTAAAAGCTTATAAAACATTCCATCCCTGCCTGCAAAGATATCACCCTTTAAATTTTCATTCCATCATTATATTAGACATACAAGCGAGTGAAGGTCCCCAGCATTCATTCCAGTCTAACCAGTACCTCACAAGATTCACTGTCTACACAGTATTTCAGTGTGTCCTTTAAAAGCATTATTTTGAAGTCATGAGGGAGAAAAGCTGTTAAAGAGGCCCCACTAGCATCTTAGCTGGTGGCTAATTGGCCCCCATTAATTCTGAAGTCGGTTACACACTGCCGCAAGGTAACTACCTTGAAAACCGCCTCCCTGCTAGAGGAGTCCCCTGAAATGCTGAGCGTTTTTTAAAGCGGCTGCTGCTGCTGTGGTACGAGGCGGCAATGACATAGAGGTGCTTCAGTGAACGTCACAGCAGAGCCCGCCCACAAGTCCATCACAACCACCCCTCCCCAAAAACACGTAGAGTACCTCACAATTTCTGTATATTAACATATATAATGTACTATGAAATGGAGGGAAAAATACGGTGCCGTCATCAAAATAATTCCCCCTAGAAAATATGTTTCAGTGGTCGGTTCCACAATTTTTCTTCTGGTTGTCTTTGTACGACAGTAGGGCCATGTTGTAGAGCTCAGGATATTACGACACCAACATTACAAGCTCCTCCATTGTTTGCTTTGACCCACAAAGCCTGCTATTACGTTTCTCTCCCTCCTGTGATTGGCTGCTGCCAGGTGGCTGCCGCCAGAAAGTTCAACATGCTGAACTCCGAGCGGCAGGGCAAAATCTGTGTGCGTTCACATGGGCTGCAACCACTTCTGGGTCCTATCATCACGGTTAAAACCACTTCCCATCCCTTCCCTCGTTAAAATGACTGGAGGCGGTGAGTTACCGCACAGGGGTGTGAAAAGGACTTCATCAGCATATAGAGATACAAAGCCACAGTAAAAGTGCCACAGAGGATAGATGGGCCGTTGTTAGAAGACAGACTGATGCAGAGTATGGACACAAAAGAGCAATCACTTGGTATCTACAGTGCTATACAAATTTATTAGACCACCCTAACCCTAACCAAAGTAAGGTTTATGCCACAGCTGCCCTAAATTAACAGCATTGGTAATTACTAAAATCATTTTTTATGTTTCTGCAATGGTTAATACACCAATATGTAGAAGCTCTTTCACGGAAATGATATTTTTAATGCTAAAATTTAATTATTATTGTTATTCATGAATTTTCAAATTTACTGATTTAAAAAAAAACTGAAAAAAAAAATAGTAAAGCACATTACTATTTCTTGTTTAATATGCAAATTATAGTTATTTACTTGCATTCCTGAGCAGAAAAATTAGTTTTAGTGGTTGTATGTTACGCTTGATTGATTTCTGACTTCTCATAGAAGCCCAGTGAGACGGCTCAAATTTGGGTGAATTCAGTTTGAAATCCTTCATTTTTGTTCAAAATGGTAAAATATGGAGAGCTCACTGAAAATGAAAGAGTCTGCATTAAAGCACTTCATGATGCTGGATGGTCTTTGAGACAAATATGACAGGTGGTCTAATAAATGTGTTAAGCACTGTACAAAACAAATCACTAAAATGCAAGATGTAAACCCAGTGAGAGACCAGAGACAGTTCTATGCTCTCTGACATCTGAGTAAATGAAACCAGAAAAACAGCGCGGACACAGATGAATTCTTGGAGCGATTTAATACTACGTCTGAAAACAACCTGACCTTTCTCCATGGCCTGCGGAGGGACGAGCATCATCACCATCGTGTGAGATATTTATGACTTCACTGCATGAAATGCAAAATCTAGTTCAGGCTCGGGTTTAATCATGCAAACACATGGAAGCATAGACCGCATATCAATACCCAGACACATTCTAAATATGCTGCTGTTTATTAATAAGTAGGGCTGAAACTGTTCACCTAGGTCAGGAGTTGAAAAATATAAAAGGCTTTAAACTCACAAAGATAGAAACATTAAAAATACACCAGCATCTAAAGCCTTCCTGTGGGTGTAAAGGGGGCTGTAGAGGGATATACCAGAAGTTTTGTGCATGTGTAGGCACCTTAAGGTATTTTAAAACAAACTGTTTTGGATTTGTTCTAAATATCTATCACCTTTATGTTTCAGCTACAATAATATCTGATGAGTTCTGCTGACCTGACTCACCAGATAGACTGTTTCATATAGCCATTGCATGAAACTTTAAACAGTAAAATTATCGTGGTGTTCTTTTAATAATCAACTTAATGTACAAAGAAAACCAGAATTAAGTCAAAATAACTGGACTTTTATAAATGTAAACGTGTTTTAGTGTTGACACTCACATCCAGTAGCGTGTGTAGATGTTGATCCTGGAAAACGCTGTGGAGGAAATCCAGGTCTTTCTCGCTGCAGTCTGTGAGAGCGTGGATCTCCTCTAAACTGTCCAACACCTGAGACACAGCACCTGGAAAACACCAAATTACACGCAGACCCATCAGGAAACGTTGTTTTCTGTGGTTTGCAGTGAGCATGCTCAGAAACGTCTCTACATCATTCATTCTCTCTGTTCCTCTTCATGCTGCTGTAAACATGAAAAACGAGCTACTTTAACTCCTCTAATTCAGTCAATAACTGAACACTCGATCAGCCATCAGACTCAGATAGAGAAGGAGAGGATACGTACGTTCTGCTGCTAGAAGTCCTAACAGGATGGAAGCATTAACACAGACAGACAGTTTGTAAATGAATGCAGCTGTTATTAAAATGCATGGTAGAAAATTCACAACAGTACCCAAACACAGAATAAACAGGCTTAAACTCATCTGTGACCCCTCAATCTAAATTCAGATTAATTCAAAGGCTGTATGGGTTGGTCAGTACCATTGTTATATTCTTATCTTATTTAGTCTTGTATGTTTGTTGTATTTGATGTGGATTTGAACATTATGGGTAAAGGGAATATATGTTTCTGTATTTTTATGGTTTGTATTGGTTCTTGCTTTTCTGAAACATGTGCACATTCACCAACAGGATGCTAAAGACGTGCACTGACTGACCAATTTCCAGACTTGGAACAACCGGGACCAGAAGCCCTCCAGCTCCCAACCTAAGAGTTTTATAACTGTCAGAGGCAGCTGTGTGTTTTCATTTCTGCTTTTCAGATCGTCAGCATAAGTGCTGCGTCTTACACAGGTGATAAACCCATCTAACACACCAGAATCCTGAGAATAGAGGGCTCGCCTGTTTTTACCAAGATCTGTGTGTCTCTCTCCCAAAACAACCAATGATAAAGACAGACAAAGACATTTACAGTCATGGATGAAAATATTGGCACCCCTGGAATTTTTCCAGAAAATACACCATTTCTCCCAGAAATTGTTGCATTTACAAATGTTTTTGGTAGACACATGTTTATTTCCTTCATGTGCATTGGAACAACACAAAAAATCTGAAGAAAAAAGACAAATTGACATAATTTTACACAAAACTCAAAAAATGGGCCGTACAAAAATATTGGCACCCTTTCAAAACTGTGGGTAAATTATTTTATTTCAAGCATGTGATGCTCATTTAAACTCACCTGTGCCAAGTAACAGGTGCTGGCAATATAAAAATCACACCTGAAGCCAGTTAGAATGTATAAAAGTTGACTCAACCTTTGTGTTGTGTGCCTGTGTGTGTCACACCAAGCATGGAGAGGAGAAAGAGGAGCTGAGAGTTGTCTGAGGACTTAAGAAGCAAAATTGTGGAAAAATATAAACAATCTCAAGGTTTCAAGACCATCTCCAGAGATCTAGAAATTCCTTTGTCCACTGTGTGTAATATAATCAAGAAGTTTATAACCCATGGAACTGTGGCTAATCTCCCTGGATGTGGATGGAAGAGAAGAATTGACAAATAAATGCAACACAGGATAGTTGGAATGGTGGATAAACGTCCTCAGTCAACTTCAACACAAATTCAGGCTGTTCTGCAGACTCAGGGTGCAAAAGTGTCAGCTCAGACCATACGTCGTAATCTGAATGAGATGAAGCGCTATGGCAGGAGACCGAGGAGAACCCCACGGCTGACAAAGAGACATAAAGAAGCCAGACTGGTGTTTGCAAAAATGTACCTGAGTAAGCCTCAATCCTTCTGGAAGAACATTTTGTGGACAGATGAGACTAAGGTAGAGCTTTATGTAAAAGCATGTCATTCTACTGTTTACAGAAAATGGAATGTGGCCTACAAAGAAAAGAACACAGTACCTACAGTCAAACATGGTGGAGGCTCAAGAATGTTTTGGGGTTGTTTTGCTGCCTCTGGCACTGGGTGCCTTGACTGTGTGCAAGGAATCATGAAATCTGAGACGATCAAAAAATTTTGGGCCACAATGTAAGGCCTAGTGTCAGAAAGCTGGGTCTGCATCAGAGGTCATGGGTGTTCCAGCAGGACAATGACCCCAAACATACCTCAAAAAGCACCAAAAAATGGTTGGAGACAAGCGCTGGAGAGTTCTGAAGTGGCCAGCAATAAGTCTGGATCTAAATCCCATTGAACACCTATGAAGAGATCTCAAAACTGCTGTTGCAAGAAGCACCCTTCAAATCTGAGAGACCTGGAGCAGTTTGCAAAAGAAGAGTGGTCCAAAATTCCAGTTGAGAGGTGTAAGAAGCTTGTCGATGGTTATAGAAAGCGATTGGTTTTAATTATTTTTTTCCGAGGTTGTGCAACCAAATATTAAGTTGAGGGTGCCAATAATTTTGTCCGGCCCATATTTGGAATTTTGTGTAAAATTATGTCAATTTTGTCTTTTTTATTCAGATTTTTTGTGTTGTTCCAATGTACATAAAGGAAATAAACACATGTATACCAAAACATTTGTGGATTGCAACAATTTCTGGGAGAAATGATGTATTTTCTTGGAAAATTCCAGGGGTGCCAATATTTTCGTTCATTACTGTACCTTATTTTAGCAGATATGCATGTCTACATTGGTAAAATACATCACAGGGTTTTGTGCTTTTCAGAGTGAAGGCTGGTCCAGCATTTCTGTGGAGAGACTCACCTTATTTGTGCAGCATCATTTTGTTCTGGATTATTCCAAACTCAGTTCTATCAAGTCACTTACTGGGAGATTTACTGAGGTAAAACTGATGAAGACAGACAGGGCTGAGACAGCAGAGACACAGTCAACATGGAGCACACACCTGGTGTAAAGCTGTGATGGTGCAAGCTGGAGAAGACACGTGCTGCAGCTGTCATGCAACAAACACGTCCAGTCTGACACGTTTTTTACAGACACAGCTGCTGCAGATTAAGAAAGGTTTTTCTCAATATTTGATACATACTCCAAAGAGTTTCAAGGTTTTGTGTTAAGTACTTCAATATCTCACCTGCAGAAAGTTGAAGAAATGTTTGGTCAATCTTTATTTTAGAAGATATCCACTTCATTTTATTTTTCTAACCCATCAACAGCATGCCACTCACTTCTTTACAGAACTGCAAAGTTTCTGACTCGTGGTTAAAGGGAAACTGAGAAAGCAGAACTTCAAAAGAACAACCCGAGAGGAGGCCGGAAACGAGAGGAAGGAAGTGTGAGGATGATGAAAGTGTGCTAGATGTGAGCGAGTTTGTACCTGAGGAGGTGGGGTCTTCAGAGAAGTCGTGGATCTCTTCAGGGGGGTCACCATAAAACGAGTTAAATTTGTGACTGGACACTGCAGCAAGAACGGCGCCCTGAAACATAACACATTTATCTGTCAGTAAAACTGAGTGTTTTAAAATCTTAACACACAAACATGCCAGTGACGCATGTATTTGTGCAGGTTTTTATGTTGTTTTATGTATTTCTATGTTTATGTGCATGTAGCGGCAGACCTTGAGCTTCCTCCTGGAATTAAACTTCCTCAGTTGTTCCACAGTCTCTGGCAGGTGGATCTTGTAGGCGTACCGGTCTCTCTCCTGATAGATAATAAAAAACAGAGAATGTTTAACTGTTTACTCTAGACAAAGATTAAAGTGTACCATACGCAGATTTTCACAGGTAAAGATCAGTTAGTGAGCTAGTGATAGGATCAGGTGTCTCTCATCTATCTCTGATTTGATTTCAAAAGATCCTTATGTTTTAACTTCTTACTATAAAAATAGTCAAACTGTCCAGGAATACACAAAATAAACTGATATTTCAATGATCTGTAATACAAGGATAATACTGAGAGATTTTTTTAATCCGTATTTGGAACCAGAAAGACCATAATGCACTAAAACAACATTCAATCAAAATATTAGATTGTTGTCTTCATTTTCAAATCCTGCAAGGCATTCTTGGAGATTTCCCAAACCCTCAGTTTGGAGTTTACCTCTGTTAAACCTCTATTTGAAGGTCCATGTTGTTTATCAGCCCTTCACCCAGCCCCCTAAGGCTGGGTATCATCTGGGTTTTTCTGATACTGGTGATAAAACTGTACTTTTTTTTTTTTTAAGATGCCAGTACCTTAACAGTGCCTGAATCAATATTTCTAGAAAAAAAATGTGTTAAGGTGGGTGGCTTGATAAAAACTGTCTCAGTACCATAAATGATTCTGAAATAAAATGTCAGTAGAAAATATAAGTAAAGGACAAAGGGGTACTTTCTTCTATTTCATGCCTTTCCTTTGCAGTTGAGGGAGATCCTGTTGGGGTGAGGGGTTACTGAAATGAAGCACTGAAATCTGTCTTGTAATTTGGTATTGGAGGTATCAGATGTGTTAGAACTGGACTGTGATACTCATCTCTAAGTTGGGCAACACAGAAAAAACTGGAGTGCTGATATCTCAGGGTTAAACTTTTCAGCTGATTTTAACTCCCAAAGTGTCATTTTAACTCTATTTGGAGTGAAATGGTCTTTAGTGTTGGAGTTATTTGACAGTGTTGATCCAATCAGTGATAATCCAACTCTGCAGACAGTCAACTGATCTTAGCTCTGTCCACTGCCATTTCAAACCTAGTTTTTTTCCAATCGTGCCCTTGGGCAGAGTATAGCTGTGTTTTTGATGTGTTTGGATGCTGGTACAGTGATCCCTGCTGGGAATCCAGTGTTCATGTTTCTGGTGAATTATTGTAGTTGTTGAAGTCAACACTTCTGCACCATGACTGAAGTTATCCACTGAGGTGGCAATTTCCTGCCTGCAATAGGGGATAGAGGATAGCAACATATGACCTGCGGCAGATCATAATGTAGGTCTGTTTATGTCTCTGCTCCATTTTTGCCATGGTTGTTCAATTAGAGGTAGAAATCTTTCTTAAGTATGAGAAATGCTTTGCACTGTGTAAATCATTAACATTATAAAAATCTTGTTTTTTGCAATTGCATGAACTCAGAAAAAAGGTAAAATTGAACATCATGGTAGTTAAATCAACACTAATGATTTTGCTGCATACAGTGTTAAGTTAACTCTGGTTCAGTGTTAAAAAAAATCAACACTTTAAAAAGTGTTAAATTAACACTCAAAACAATGGACACACAAAATTTTGACACTTGTAGATTTGCTATCTAAATGGAAGGGGCAAAGAGGAATTGGGAGCCTAAGTCATGGTTTCAGACCACGCTGGTGTAGCAGTGCAGCACTCATCAAATACTTCTATTTCTTTTATTTCACTTCCCCTCTAGAGAGGAATTATTTGATATTAAAAAGAAATAAACATTTTGTGTGAAATGCACAACAATTACATTTTAATCATAAAATCAAAAATGTGATTAGAGAACTCATGAAAGTCAGGGATGATTTCTGTTTATAAAGTCATAAAAAAAATCTTGACATCCTCCAATGTGCATTAGGAAAAATCAGTGAATGCAAATAAATCTTTCCATAAACTTTAACACATTACTGCAGAATTCTCTATGCCTGATGGAGAATCGCTTCTGTCTTTAACATGTTTTTGCACGTTTAAAAGTTTAGAGTTGAAGCAATCATGCTGTGTCTCTTTGTGACCACTTCACTCTTCTTACTCTCACGATTCTTGAGCGGCTGCAGAGTGTCAGGAAACTGTTGAGGAAGTTTGGTTGCATGTGGCAACAAAAGCAAATATATATAAGTGTTTCATATTGCGTTGTGGTATGTATCAACAGATCAAAAACAAGATGCTGGGTCATAAGCAAAGAGGAAATGAGCTTCATGTGCTAGGTGCTTGTGTGCTTTTCAGTTTTGCTGCATGAAGGCGTTAATAAAGAAACACAACAAACACTCTAACGCGGAAAAAAAATCTAATTATGCAGATTCTCCTGGACAGTGCAAATAAAAACGTATTTCACTGTGAGTTCTCTTTCTAAAACGACACCAAACCACGTCAACAGTGTTGAATGATGTGTCACTCAGCCCCCAGACGAATCGCTCCTCTCTCTGTTGAATCGTCAAATATTTGTGTTTAAATGTCGCTCCATCACTGTCCACTGGAGACGGCACAATAAAAGCCTCTTCTGACAACATGACATGATCACACCTCAGAGTTGCCGTTCACTGTCACTGTTTCCTCTGTGGGTGTGTGGTTTAAATGTGCTGTGTCTCTAAAAGGCTTCAAACTCTGCACCCAAAACTTACAGTTGACCTACAATCCTGAGATTGATTTTATGAAATTCTCAGCTTTACCTTTAGCCAGGGATGGTTCAGAGCCTCATACACGGTGATCCTCTCTGCAGGGTCTAACATCAGCATACGTCTCACCAGGTCTTTGGCACTTTCTGAGATTTGGACCCACTGACGGGGATTCATCTGCACAGAGACATTGTATTATGATATATCAAGGCTATTTTGATACCCATCATTCTCATTGTATAACCTTTACATAAAAATAAATTAAAACTGCTTGGTGTGTAACAGAGGAGAGAGAGGAATGATCAGAGTAAATTTGGCCAAACATTCTTTTGATTCCCTTATGAAATTTTGAGTTTGATTTAATGTAAGTCTAATGGAACTGAATATCCCTATGAGGATTTTATGCCACTGTGATACAGAGCATTCAGAAAGTATTCAGACCCCCTTCATTATTCCAACTTTGACATATTGTAGGCCCTGACCGGTCTCCCAGTCCCTGCTGCTGAGAAACACCCCCACAACATGATGCTGCTACCACCATGCTTCACTGTTGGGTTGGTGTCGGGCAGGTGATGAGAGTCTTCATCTATCCACTCTGCCATAAAGCCCAGACCAGTGGAGGGCAGCAGTGATGGCTGTCCTAGAACTTTGTCCCATCTCCACACAGGACCTGTGGAGCTCAATCACGGTGACCATCAGGTTCTTGGTCTCCTCTCTTACTGAGGCCCTTCTTCCCCAAATGCTCAGTTTGGTTGGGCAACCAGCTCTTGGAAGAGTCCTGGTTGATCCATACTTCTTCTATGTGAGAATTCTGGAGGCAACTGTCCTCTTGGGAACCTTCAGTGCAGCAGAAATGTTTTTGTAGTCTTCCCCAGATCTGTGCCTGTCAACAATCTTGTCTCTGAGCTCTGCAGCTCTGCAGTTCCTTTGACCTCATGGCTTGGTTTTTGCTCTGATATCATTGTCAGCAGTGAGGCTTTCTATAGAGAGGTGTGTCTTTCCAGATCATGTCCAATCTGGTGAATTTACCACAGGTAGACTCCAATCACAGTGTAGAAACATCTCATGAATTTCACTGTTTTATTAGAATGTTTTCTCTGAAACATTTGGGAACAGTTGGAAGACATTTTGGGGTACTTTCTGGAGTAAATTTTTAAAATAATTTATATATTCAAGAATTTTTAAGTAAACTGTAGGGTTTTTTTTTCTAAATCAGGGAAAATAAACTTATTTTACATGCATATTTTCCCATACTGATCTGAACAGTAATTTGATCTGTAAACCTCATAAAAACCCATCTGAAGTATGCTTTGTTCTTCTAAAAAGGACATTGTGGTGCTGAATGTTTGTTACAACCTTCTACTGAGGAATGCAGGTCATCGGACGGCATCCTCACCTTGTACTTTCCTTTGCAGATGGCTTCAAACAGACGCTCCTTGGTGCCATAGAAGGGCAGACAGCCTGAGAGGAGGATGAAGAGGATGACCCCGCAGCCCCACACATCCACCGGTTTACCGTACGGCTCCCTCTTCACCACCTCAGGGGCCATGAAGTGAGGGGTTCCTACCCGGCCTGCAGGAACAGACAGACACTTAGACAACCTTATTCTTTACTTCACTCTGTTAATACACTTAAAACCTGTCACATATCTCTCACGTTTCCTTATTCCTTTGAAAGTTCAAATAAAATACAATGAATACACTTTTACACCATCAGTGAATATTTCCGTAGGGTTTGGTGTAATGAACTTTAAAGTCTAACGTCTGTATGTTGGCGTTGTTTTACCTCCTGCCACCAGTCCCGACTCCCCGAGCTGGATGGCGACCCCGAACCCGCCCAGCTTCACAGGAGCCGAGTTTTCTTTGGACGCCAGCAGCACACAGTGAGGCTGAGAAGCAGAGCAGACAGAGTCGCCATTTTAATGTTGGTTTTCTGTTAATTAAAGAGCGACACCCTCCTCGAAATAACGAGGATCACATGAGTTAGACACACCCAAACCCTGGAACCAACACCCACCACGACCACACACACAAAAACACATCAGTGTGGGAGGATCACAGCAGAGCGTGTGATATATGCCTGAGAACACATTAACATGCATGTAGAAGAGGAAGAACGGCAGCTTCTCAGGAGGAATATCTGATAATTACCTTCATTTCTGCTTTTCCCTATAATCAACATGTTTCAAACTCTAGCAAAAAACATTCTGATCTTGACTGAATTTATCAGCCTGAAAATCAGATTTTGTTAAAAAACACTCAGGATGGTACATGATATCAAAAACCTCCAAACATTCCTGATCAATTAACCAATATACTCTATTAACCCAACCTTACTGGTGGAAAAATATCTTTTATCCTCAAAAATAAATCAGTAAATAAAATAGACTATGTGCTGTGCTTATGGTTTTAAATATTTATTGAAGGAGGAGTTTTCTGATTATTGCAGGAATGTAAATGTTCAAACTTTATGTGTCTCATTGATGACAATTATGAGAAAACCTGACCCAAATCTACCGAACAATCTCAATTTCAAGACTGTTTTTAATGAGCAAGAGACAATCTCATACTTTTATTCAGCCTTCTCTAAACTTCAGAACCTCACAGCTAATTTTGAAAGCTGAAACTCTCCTGAGGCCACAGTACCTCTAAAACCATCACAACATGAGACTTAAGAGCATTTACCTCCATGTTTTTAATTCATCAACAGGAAATTTTGATATCAAAGCTTAGGTTCAAACATTAACATTATAGGGAAAGAACAGTTAACAAGCCACTGAGGTTTGTTTAGATAAGACATCTGCAAATGTATCATTCTTATAATGCCTAATAATTCATCCAATAAACTCCTACATGACCTTTGGCCTCCAAAATCTGGTCAGTTCATCCTTCAGCTGGAGTGAACATTTCTGCTAAACTTGGCCATTATACCTAAAATTGTTTCCGTTTTTTTCTGTTTTTTTTCTTTCCTTCTGTTTCATTTTTTTCTTTCTCTTTTTCCTTTCTTTTTTAAAGTTATTATTATTACTATTTTTTAAATTGCCTGTGTTATATTGGCTGCTTGCAAATTGTCAATGGAAAAACCAATAAAAACACACACACACACACATTAAAAAAAGTGTTTTTGACCTGTCACATTCGGATGTTAAGACAACCCAAAAACATAACACCTCCAGTCTTGGAGATCACAGAGCAGAGAGATTAAAAGTGCAGCCACATCAACTAAATCAGTGGTTCTCAACGAGGGAGTCTAGTCCCCCTTGATGGTCACGAGACTCTGAGAGGGGTTGGCCAGAGGCCTTAAAAAAACAATGAATATTTTAAAGTGATTCCGAATCATATTTACCAATTATTATGAAAGTATATGCATAAAATTAGTTAAATTATTTAAATCGCTTGATTGGATCAATGCAAGTGTGTTTTAACACGAGCATTGTTGCTAGCATCCTGGTTAACAGTTCTCATTTCCTGCCAAACTTTGCTACTATTATTTGCCACTTTTCTTTAATTTTCCGCAATTCGCACAAATTTTTGCATCTTTTTTTTCCAATTTTGCCAAATTTTAACCCATTTTCATCTCTTTTCTCACCATTTGTCACTTTTAACACATTTCTGCCATTTTTTAATCCCATTTCACCCCTTCACTCCCTTTCAGCACATTTCTTCCGCTGAAAAGCCGCTGTTGTCACCTTTAAACCCTTTCCACCACTTTTCAGCTCGTTTTTACCACCCACATAGCGTTGCCTCTGTCAACCCAATATTGTGACAATTAACCCCTTTTTCTTTTTATACCCAGTTTTGACCATTTCTACTGCCCTTCACTATTTCTAATGCCCCTTTAATGCCAGTTCAACCCATTTCTTCCACTTTCCCTCTATTTTTATGCCTCTATTAACCCGCTTTTTAATCCCATTTCAACACCTTTTCCACCCATTTTGCCATTTTTAATCCAATGTCAATGTCTTTTCTGCCTTTTTCTGCCACTTATAAGCCATTATTGCCACTGTAAACCCTTTTCACCACTTTTTATGCCAGCTTTTGCCACTTTAACTCAATTTAGCCATTTTAACCCATTTAAATGCTGTTTTTAAGAAAAGGGATTTACATTTTTCAGAAGGCTACACACTGCAGCACAGTAAATTAAACTTTTTATTTTTGCTTTGATCAGACTGGTTATTATTCTGGTTAAAAATAAAATATGGTTACTACAATGGATCATGGTTGTGCTGACCTCCATGGCCCCCAGTCTGTCTGGGCACCTGAAAGCTCTCCCCTTTCTCCCCCCTTATGGATAGCCTTATCTGCACATGACTCTTCTTGAATGTTCGTGGCTGTGTTTAACCACTTTCAGGTACAGTGGGGGTCCCGGGTCTTTGGCACCTCTATTTTGAGGATGCTGGCTGAAAGGTTTGAGAACCCCTGGACTAATTTGCAAATTTGTTGGCAACGTTTAGGTAGCAGAGAACGTTTTAGACCATGTCGAGGTTTGTCTGACAGTTTTGATGGAGTTACTGCACTCATGCACACCTTTCTTATAAAATAGAAGTGGTTTAATGATTGTCAGTAGTATTGCTCAGTAGAATAACAGAGATTATACCATTTTAAACCTCATAGCGTTAGAAAAGTATATAAGTTTTGAAAATGTGACTCCTAGAATCTAAAGCAGCTCATTTCTTATAGTAGGAAGTTATTCTGAGAGCATGGGGTTTTATTTTGGGATCCTTTTTCTTTCCCTGTTAGCCCCCCTCTGCAGATAGCTCCACATTATAATGAGCCTGCTATTGTGTACATACAAGCGCTGCCTGCTCAGTTATCCTGCCACTTCCCCTTCTGTGTATAATCAGAAGCTTTAGCACCAAGCCCTGCTTTTCCTCTCAAACTTCTGCAGAGACGAAAGAGGAGGGTTTGACCACAGCCTCAAGTTTTCTCTCTGCTGCATCACCACTTTCAGCACTTCAGTGTCACAACAGAGGAGGGCTTGCTGCTCCCGGAGAGGAAACAGAAGACAGAAGAAGACATTGGAACAGCGTTATATTTATATCCGGTCACTGAAAGATACAGCTGCACAAAGTCAGATATTTACATAAGACGATGCAGAAAACTTTGGAAAGTTTTCTTCACATATTAAACCTGAGGGAGTTCACTGAAGGAGGGGAATAAAAGCACCAGTAAAACCACCACTGAGACTCTTTGGCTGTCTAGTGTTTCAATGAATAGGTGAGTACGTTATTGTGTTTTTAGAATATTATGCCTGTTTTTGAGCCCTTTAAGTGCTTCTTTTGCAATGATGACTTCTGCATGTTTTGAGCAAAAGAAGCACCTGATCTGATCTTTGATACCAAAATTTAACTTACTGATACAAGTGTTGTATCAGTGTAAATCCATGCAGTAGAGCGTAGATAGTAAATAAACCAAAACCTTGTAATGTAGAATCAAAAACTTCCTAATCAAAGCGCCTTTGATACCAAACTTTTCACCCTTTCATCAACCTGCAGGTTCGAGGATCCCAGATGACACACTATGACCAAAAACTCCTTGACTACACCACTGACCATGAACGTCTCCCTCCTTCCCACCGAGGTGAACTTAACTGTGACCCAGCAGACGTGTGTGGATTACGATGCTCTCCAAATCCCACTGGCGGTACTCTACTCTATAATTTTCATTCTTGGACTCGTCGGGAACCTTGTAGCTCTGTGGGTTTTCTTCTGCGTTTACTCCAAGAAGAACTCGGTGAGGGTGTTCCTCATTAACGTGGCTTTCGCGGACTTGCTCCTGGTGGTCTGTCTGCCCTTCAGGATCCTCTACCACAGCCAGGGGAACATGTGGAACCTGGGCCCCACCCTGTGTAAAGTGGTGGGGAACCTTTTCTACATGAACATGTACATCAGCGTCACTCTACTCGGTCTAATAAGCGTGGATCGGTACCTGAAGATCCATCGCAGCGTGGGGATGCAGCACAGGTTCAGATCCACTAAGTGGAGCTCTATCATCTGTGCCGTCATCTGGATCGTGGCCTCAGCTTTGACTCTGACGCTCCTCATGTCAAAGAATCACCCACAGATGGACAGGTCAGTGTGAGAGTTTAACTCTTGAGTAGAAGGTTTCAGATATTGTAGGTGGGAATCCTCAGGGAAGTCTTCCAGGACCACTTTAGTTTTCATGTTAAACTGTAGATCCTCGTCCAGCAGGTACTGGTTGTTGAAGAAGTTGGGCTCATGTTCTAGAAAGATTTTATCTTTCATTATGTCAGAATCATCTATTGAAAACAATAATAAATGATGTAGTAGGGATGCCACTGTCATGTTTTAGTAGCCAATCAACTATGAGTGAGATCAGCAGATCTGAGCTGGCCATTGATCAGTCGTCTTGGGAGCTTACAGATCTGTTCATCATAAAGCTATTTAAAAACAAAATGGCCTCAGCTAATGTAGGAGTTAAGATTGACCTCATTTATGCCCGACAAGTGCACTGAGCTCCTGATGTCGGCAGGGAAACACCTGGGCATGCTTTACTCTAAAAATAACAGGAAACAGCGACGACTAATTTTATACCATTTCATGCAGCATTTTTACTGATTTCTAATGCCTTATATTTGAATTAAAAGGAAAAAAACAGCTTTAAAACACATTTTATAAGTTTATATTAGGCAGCTATATAGTTGCATTTAAAACATTTCCTTTATAACGGTGAAACCTCTCATTCTGCAGCAGTAGTTTCCTGATAAAGACTGATACTGTTTAACATACAGAGGATCATGATAAGACTTTTATTGCTGTATCAGCCATCCTTCTTTGATCCATCTTTATCATCTATTGATTATTTATCACTGCTATCAGACTGATTTTGGTCTAATTGTAAATCTTTGTTGTTTCCAGGTGTTTCCACTATAAGACACTCCTTAAAGCCAAGTGGAAAGCGTACATCAACATCGTCCTGCTGGTCATCTTCTGGCTCGTCTTCGTCTCTCTTGTCATCTCTTATGGAAAAATTGCGCTCAAGCTCCTGAGAGCGTCGCAGGAGAAACCGGACCTGCCCAACGCTCAGCACTACACCCGGTCAGCACGGAAATCATTCTTCATCCTCTTCCTCTTCACCATCTGCTTTGTCCCCTATCACATGGTCCGAGTGTTCTACATCAAAACTCAGATCACAGACACTTCCTGTTTCTGGAGGGGCGTGGCCGATAAAGCCAACGAGGTGGCGCTCTTGTTCTCTGCTCTGAACAGCTGCCTTGACCCTGTCATGTACTTCCTGTTGTCGTCCTCAGTGAGAAAGGAGGTGCTGCGTCTGATGGGCAGCTTGTTGAGGGTTCGAGATGTTTCTGCAGCCAGCGGGAGCAGCTTGATGGTCGAGATGGATAGAAAGAGGATCGACAGAGGAAACACAAAGTGCTACAATAATCCCAAGGAGAGGGAGGTGACTGAATCCAGCCTCACAGAGATGTGAGTGAGATGATATAATGCCCTTGTTCTGTATGTAAATATGACACCAAAGAGGAACTGGCCTCCAGAAAGAGATCAAGCCACGGCTATGACGACCGCCATTACTCTTAACGATACATATCTGCAGGTACCAAAAGATATCAGCTGGCATGCTTTTCAATATGCATCAATGCAAAAACTGCTTTGCAGAACTTATAAAGCAGGACAAACTGCACAGATTGTCCTTGAAAATGTTAAATATTTCACATTAAAGTTATTAATTTAAGCAGGTGGCCCCTCAGTACCTTTGCACATTACCAGACAGGTGAAGAATCCACAAAAAGAACTATATTTCGGGCACGCCGGTAGTCGAGTGGTCAAGGCGCGCACCATGTACACAGGCGGCCCGGGTTTGAATCCGGCCTGTGGCACCATTTCCCACATGTCTCTCCCCGCTCTCTTCCCTGTTTCCGAGTCTATCCACTGTCCTTCTCTATCTAATAAAGGCACGAAAAGGCCCAAAAATAAATCTAAAAAAAAAAAAAGAGCTATATTTTGATACTTTTGAAGACCACATTTTCATACAGCTCTACACTCTTAATTTCTACACAGAATCTGCTGCACGAGAGAGAAAGAAAGATTGTTTTAAAAGGATAATTTAATAATCGATAACATTTAAAAGCCATGTCAAAGCATGATTACCCCCAATGTGCTGCACTTCTATCTCTCTTGGCCCAGCTAGGCCTGAGCGTGGATACCTCTTGTACATACACCATAATACAGGGAAGTCCAAAATTTGTTCACTGAGGGCCACAGAAAATACCAGGCTGAAGGGGCCCCCTTGGTATCTCTCCTCTTTAGTGTCTACATTTAGTCAAACCAATCCAACACAGGTTAAGATATAATAGACAACAGAAAGCTGAATAAATTTATAGGAGAGCTGGTGATGATGTTGATTAGAGGGATATGATGTGGAAATCAGAGCTTGAAAATGAGTGCCATTCAGGCTGCCGTAATCCTTCAGTCTTTACTCATCACAGATATGTTATGAATCCATCCATCCAAACATTTTTCACACCCCTTCTTCCATTCTGGGTTGTGGGGGGCTGGAGCCTATCTTAGCTGTCTTTGGGTGAGAGACGGGGTCAACCCTGGACTGGTCACTAGTCAATCACAGGGCTGACATACAAAGACAAACAACCAGGCACTCTCTCACTCACACCTACAGGCAATTTAGAGTCACCAATTAATCTAATGAGCATGTCTTTAGTTTGTGGGAGGAAGCAGAAGAGGGCAACAGTGCTGACCCCTGTTATGAATCCATACATTGATATTACTTTGATCGTTGATATGTTGAACATTTCAGTGTTCCAGTGCAGACAAACTGACTCTCCTTACTGTAAAATTCAGTTTAAAAATTTTCACACTGCTGACTGCTTCCTGTTTCAAGGCAGGAACCCCCTACTTTAAACTAGATGTTAGATGTGACAACAGCATCCTGCTCTTAAAAAGTTGTTGTGTAACACCACTGCATTATTGCTTCATGTTAAACACGGGTGTAATTAGCTCTGGGTCTGGGTTAATTGACTTTATGCCTCTTGGCTAAATTAGAACTTATGTTCCCAAAAGCAAGCATATAAATCTGCTCACTTTATTTCTAAAATCAGCACAGAGTCTTTAAAGATTACAACATTACAACCAGACATCAGTGGTCATGAGTTTTTAAAAAGAGCCAACTGTGTTCAAGGTCTTAAGATTTACAGTGGCTTGCAAAAGTATTCATACCCCTTGAACTTTTCCACATTTCTTCACGTTACAACCAAAAATATAAATATATTTTATTGGGATTTCATGTGATGGATCAACATAAAGGGGTGAATAATTGTGAAGTGAAAGGGAAATTATTCATGGCTTTCAAAAGTTTTTACAAATAAAAATATGAAAAGTGTGGTGTGCAAAAGTATTCAGCCCCCAGAATTCAATACGTTGTAGAGCCTCCTTTTGCTGCAATTACAGCTGCAAGTCTTTTGGGGTATGTCTCTACCAACTTTGCACATCTAATGTAGGGCTGGGTGATTATGGCAAAAATCAAAATCATGATTCATCCAACTTTTTATCTCGATTATGATCAATGAACGATTATTCCAACCCCAACCTCCGACTTTGTTTGTTCTGTTAATATTTTTAGAATTTTAAAACAAACACCTGAAAGGAACGGGCACAGATTTACAATTTATGGTTATTTATTGAAACTTTTGAAATCAAAACACATATCAGCTGAAAGGAAAATGTTTTTCATAAAAAATCAAAATTTTCCAAGAATAGAGGAAAAAATTGGAATAATTGCCACGGCAGGTTTATGTCGGTTAGAGGCTCTAAACGGCTGTCTGCAGTTGCTCTGCGGACAGGTTTTCTCACCTGAGCTGTGGATCTCTGCAGCGCCCCCAGAGTTACCATGGGCCTCTTTGTTGCTTCTCTGACCAACGCTGTCCTTGTCCGCCTATTTAGGTGGACGGCCATTTCTTGGTAGGTTTGTAGTTGTGCCATCCTCTTTCCATTTTCAGATGATGGACTGAACATTGCTCTGTGAGGTGTTCAAAGCTTGGGATATTTTTTTAAAAACCTAACTCTGCTTTAAACTGCTCCACAACTTTATCTCTGACCTTTCTGGTGTGTTCCTTGGTCTTCATGGTGCTGTTAGTTCACTGATGTTCTCTGACATACGTCTGAGGCAGCTACATTTATACTGAGATTAGTTTACACACAGGTGGACTCTATTTACTATTTAGGGGACTTGCACTGGATTTTATTCATGGGTATCAGACTCCAGGGAGCTGAATACTTTTGCACACCACACTTTTCAGATTTTGTTTGAAATTTGAAAGCGACGTATAATTTTCCTTCCACTTCACAGTTATGTGCCACTTTATGTTTCTTTATCAGTCAAAATCCCAATAAAATATATTTAGATTCATGGTTGTAACATGAAGAAATGTGGAAAAGTTCAAGGGGTATGAATACTTTTGCAAGCCACTGTACATGAGACTGAAAGTAGAAGTTAAAGTGGACTCAGACAGAGCCTGAATGTGTCACCTCTACTCACAAACAGCAAATACAACACTCTGTCCTTTAATGGACAGAAAATCCTCTGACTTATAAACACCTGCTTACATGTGGACTAGAACTTAAACAACATGCAGGAGTCCACCTGCAGTTTTTGGACATTAAAAGAAAAATGTCCCCCAGCGACAGATGTCTAGGACTCCTGTTTCTATCGCAGTGATGCATTTTGATTTGATAGCAGTAATATCAGAGATTACATTCCTGGTATCATGCCAACCCTTGTGCAAAACTGGAGCAGAAACATTCAGATAGCTGTAGAGGAGAGAAGATGGAAAGTCTGTAGCTGACATCAAAAGGATGATGTTTTATAATACACTGTGATCAGACGGACTGACTGAGATGGAAAAAACAATAAAATAACATCAAAATGTGTGAGACTCCAGACTACAGGATCTCCTACAATAGGACTGAGACTGGACTTATATTTACTTAATATGTATTTATATGGACTTATATTTACTTTATATGGACTTATATCTACTTTATATAGATTTATATGGACTTATATTTACTTTATATAGATTTATATGGACTTATATTTACTTACTTAATATATGCACAATACCATATTTATTCAACTAAAACATTGTTAATGATTCCAGATCCTAACCTTAAAAATCCTGTCACAAAAAAAATATGATCTTATCTATTACTTCTAAAATGTCTGAAATAAATCAGACAAAACCTTTGGACAGAACACAAAAATGGCACACGGTATAATAACGGTTTAATCTGGATGACCATGTTTCATAATTATGGGATGCCAAAAACCTGACTGAAACTGGATTTTCATTCATTTCTCAGTGCTATGTCAAATCAATAATAAATGATATAGAAAGGCCTGTAAATTCGATTCCTCTAGGAAATTGTGACCATATTACTCACTATCTACTCAGTTTTAACCGAGAAATAAAAGATTAATAAGGCAGCAGATTTGTCCTGGATTAAAATAATTATTAGACACAGAAAAAAGTTTAAAAAGAGCTCTATTCATAAAAATCTCCAAAACTAAAATCCTGCTTCTAGATGAGAAGAAAGATCTATTTAGAGGATTTTTTTAAAGTCTCACTGGGACTCTCATTTTACTCTCAGACTACATATACAGGATTATTTTAATAGTACTTATTTTAAAAGGCCTGAAGTTAAATGACTGTAGACTTTCTCCAGGACTAACACACTCTCCCTCTCTGCTCCTCAATTAAAAGTGAAACAACAGCGCCCCCCTCGGGCAGAATAAATGCGCACAATAGTGATCAACACATCTCTGTCACTCTCATCTTTCTTGTCCCCCTTCAGGGCTTCACAGTGAGCAGTGCCACACAAACCAATCATAAAAATCAGAACAGAAGAAATAAAACACAGGATACATCAGAAAGAAAAAATGGCATCAAAAATATCTCAGTGAACTGTTCAAGAGGCTAATGCTGAAACAGCTGAAACAGCTCTTAAAACCGTTGCCTCAGCTTTGAGAAGGTAAACAGCCAGTTATTGAGTTGGATTATGGGTTGTGCTGCATGATTAAGTACTAATGGGAAACTACAATTATACTGGACAAAATTGTAATAATAATGAGGATATAATACATAAAAGGTATTATAAGTCTACTTGCTTGAAGGCTTGAGTGATACAGCCTAAATATCATTTTCTTTACCCTTTGCTGTAACAGTGTTTTATTGCAGTATTTCAAAATTAAAAAGAGAAAATGAATTTAAATGCATATTCAGGTGTTACAACCCCCTTCTCCCCCTAAAATAAACCTGTTTTGGCAGACTGAACTCATGTCTGAACAGAAGATCCCAGAAAAAGGATTTTAAAAGTCTGTGTTCACTTCTTTATAAGCAAACTTGCAGTTTTAAGTTTCTCGTTCCTTGATTGCTAAGGTTTATTAAGACATCCCTGAAAACGTAATTTTCTGATGTGGACCTTCACCTTCAAATATTAATGTTTGTACTCTTTTTGTAAATAAAGCTTCTTCTGCAAAGGCCCATAGTGGCTCTACTGCAAACTTAAAGAGGACATATTTCACCCTTTTAAGACAAGTTTATATTGGTCTCATAGGTCCCAAAAACATGCCTGTGAAGTTTATTGCTGAAAAAAAACATTCCAGTATTGGATTTGCATGTCTAAAAGCCCTCTGTTTCAGCCCTTCTCAGAACGAGCCGTTTCTGTGTCTGTGGCTTTAAATGTTAATGAGCTGCCTGACTCTGCCCCTGACCACACCCCTCTCAGGAAATGGATGTGGCACTCAAGATGTTACAGACACACTCCCTATCCACTATATAGTGAGCAGCATATAGTGGACTATATAGTGGACTCAACTGCAAAACACAAAAATGATTTCGGACACTACTCTGGCTGCGGGCGATGACATCATCGCCGTCTCACAATTTAAACGTTAGCAGCAACGGCTCGTAAATTTCCTTGACAACGGCTGAGGATCGAAATTAACAGTAGAATTTCAAAGAAAACTGCTACAAAATGTAAAGTATTTTCACAAAAAATAGATATACTAATAGATCAAAAAGTTGTCTCTATAGTGACAACATAATATACATTTTTGTGTGTATTATCACTTATTTTTGCATAAAGCTGATGGTCTCATGTCTTTTAATCATCATAGGGGGAAAAAGTTACTCTGTTTTGAATCCTTAATATTATCTTACAGATGTGGCAAAACCAATAAACAAAAAAGCATTTTAAAAAGTTTTCAAATATGTTCCTGTGCTCCTCTCGTTCGTCCGTCATGCTTGAGAGCAGTGACCGCGATGCATTATGGTATATATCGCTGAGCTAGTGACCATCGGTTGCTCACTACTTTTCACAATGCATAGTGGGATAGAATGAGTGCACTATATAGTGAATAACAATGCTCACTCAGAATTCGGACACCACTACAAAATGGTGTATTCACTATATAGTGCACTATATAGTGAATAGGGAGTGATTTCGGACACAGCCACTGTTACCCAAAGTTTAGGACCTGACTGGGATTTGGACCATCATTCTCCCAGGCTGTAGTCAGCAGGGTAACACACTGGGCTATCCAGCATCTCAGCTGGTGGCTGAGAGGATCAGTAGAGGAGGGCAGAACTTTCCTCCAAGTGGGGGAGGGCCAACCAAACCTGGGGGCAGGAGCTTACGCCCCATGTAGGGTCACTAGGTGTCAAATCTGAGAACGGCTTATTTCAGCACACATTTTCTGAAAGGTTGAAGAAGAGAGGGGGAGAGGGAATTGATTTTTCTGGTACTTGAGGTGATTGTGGACAGGCCAGGGACACATATTTGTGTTAGAAAGCCTGAAAAAGTGATTTTTGGATAATATGTCCCCTAATAAGGCTTTTTTGCAGACATTTTAGTAAACCTTTACAGTACTACTGATTACTAAAATAACTGCTGCCTTATGTGATCATGGAATTGCTCCGCCTGACATTGCTATTGCAGTTAGATTAATTGTGCAGCACTAATTATAAGGGGGCAAAACCAAATTAAAATACTCAGCATCCCCAGTAATAAAACATAAAGAGGAGAGAGTTTACAAGTAAAAGACGAAACTCTAGAGTTTCGTTTTACTGGCTTGCTAAATGCATGCATGTTTAAATGTGTGTCTTAGCAAACCTTTACCCTCACTCTCTATTTGGAAACCACTCATGAGTCATGACAAGGTAAGAAAGAGGAAACAAACACCGCCTGTGTTTAGATTCACATATACACCCAGACAAACAACCACAGAAGAAGAACAACTTCTCCCTGAGTCTGCCGTCAGCATCAGTCAATAAACATTTGATCTGAGTTTTTCTGATTTGACTGATTTTGGATTATCATCAGAGCTCTTCATAGCGGTACGTACAACATACATTTAACATTGATGGATGCATCTTTTAATATCAAACTTCATTTACCAAATTCTTCATGTAATCAATATTTTGATGTAGAAATGAACCTGGATCAGTGTTCAAACATGCTTATGTTTAAAGGTGCAATACTAATAAAGTTATAGTTGAAAACTTTCTTTTATAAAAGATGGCTTTTGTATTTTTTACAGACAAAAACATCTTTTTCATAACCTAAGTGTTATGGTGATTGTTTTCATCCCTTACCGTCATCTTTAAATGTCACAGTTCAGGTTAAGGTTAATTACAGTGAATACTTCAGAACGGATTAAAAAAGGCAAACATGTTGTTGGTTTGTTGATTAGTTGCTAATCAGGTTGACTGTTTGGATATCTTATTGGTTAGTAGTTGTTTTAATTTCTCTGGCTGGTTAGTGTTTTATTTGATGAATACTTAGTTGGCTTGTTGGTTGTTTGATTTGTTTTCCTGTCTGGTTCTTTAATTAGCCAAACAGTTGTTTGGTTTGCTCTCTGGTTGCTTAGCTGATATTTGATTGGTCGGTAGTTAACACTATGGTTGGTTTATGGTAGCTAAAAACCTGTTTTGTTTTTTTTTTGGTTAGCTGGCTCGTTGTTGTTGCCCGTTTTTCCTCTTCTTTGATTGGTTGTTTAGTTAGTTGAAGGGTTGTGGTTGTTTAGTCACTCATTTGATTGATTGTTTGGTAAGTTTTTTGGTTGGTTGCCTGTTTAGGCGTTTGGTTTGCTAGTTTTTGGTTATGAGTTGGATAGTATTTCACACCCATAAGGCTCATTTATGCCCAATGTTTTAACTGTATACAGATACAGATGGATCTTTCTGTCTGTACTCTGCATTCTTTTTGTCTATTTTTCAGCCGTTCTCTCAAAGCTTACGGATACGGACCAATGTTGCAATACCACGGCCAATTATGGGGCAGTGTTGAGCAATACAGCCAACAGTACATCCCAGAGTAGCAAACAAAGCAAATAAGACACCTTTAAAAGCACTAAATGAGTTTTCTGATGGAATATAAATGAATAATGAGTAGGTTATAAAAAAATACAAACATATCAATAATGCTAACTCAACCTGAGCACAAAGACAGGCAGCTACAAGAGCACATCTGAGCAGAGAAAGGCCCATTCCTTATTCACTTTATGGGACGATGGAGCAACATCAGAGTAGCTCAGTGAGAGACAGCGGCCTCTGGTGTATTACTTTTTCACTGTCCACTCCAACATAATTATGAGGGTACTGGTGGTTGTAAAGTTCAAAATGTACGGATCCATTTCCATGTGTGTGTAGAGCATGAATGAGCCTTTAGCTACCAGGTTAGCTGGCTTGTTGTTCCACTGTTTTTAGTTAAATGAATGGTTGGTTTTTGGGTGTTTGTTTGCCTGTTTGGTTGTTTAGTTGGTTGGACAGCTTTTTGGCCTGCTGGCTGGACAGTTATTTGATTTGTGTTCTGGTTGGTCCGTTGGTTGATAGGTCCTCATTTAGTTAACTATTTAGTTTTTTTGTTAGTTTGATGATTGGTTGGTTAGATGGACTCCAGGTTGGTTAGTTTGTTGGTTGGTTGGTTATTTTGTTTGCTGTTTCGTTGGTTGGTTGTTTTGATATCTGGTTGTTTGCTTGTTTGTTTGTTTGTCAGGAGGCACATTACCGTCTTAGTTGCCAGGTTACCTGGTCTGTTGTTTGGTAGATATTAAATAGCGCAGAAGTGAAGATGAAGTGGATGTAAAACAGACTCAATTTTTGTGTTGTTTTGGTGACTTTTCTAACTGCAGTTTCCTTCAATCAGTCTCCCTCCTCATATAAGGATACTGTTTATTTAACTGTTAATGATAATATTTCTATTCTTCTTGTTTTTCTTCTTATTAAAAGAAACATACGTCTATTAGTCTCTCTCCTTATATAATGATAAAATTTATTTAAATGTTGATAATATTTCTATTCTTATTGTAAACGTTATCTTTGTTGTTCTGCGTTCCTACAGGTCAGATGGAGCTCACATTAAACCTGTCTCTACCTGGTAACGCCTCCAACTCCTCCTCTGTCACTTCTCTTTGCCAAACTGCCACCACCCTCTACATCCTTCCGTCTGCCTACATCCTCCTCTTCCTCGCTGCTCTCCCAGGAAACACTCTCTCTCTATGGGTGTTCTGTCGCTGTATCTCCTCCGCCTCCCCCACTCACATTTATCTGTCCCATCTGAGTGCCTCCAACCTCATGTTGTCTCTCACCACGCCCTTCCTCGCAGCGTATTATGCCTGGGGCTCAGCCTGGCCTCTGAGCAGGCCTCTGTGTCAGCTTGTCCTGCACGGCATCACGCCACAGCTCTACATCAACATCTACATCAGCCTCATCATCCTTACTTTAGTTGCCTTGAGCCGCTTCGCCGCCCTCATCCAGCACACTCACGCCTCCAGACCAAGCACCTGTACCACCCTGCTGCCACACAGATTCTTCACCTGCCTGACCAGGACCGCCTTTGCCAGACGGGTGTGTGCGGCCCTGTGGGTGGTGGCAGTCGGGGCTATCGTTCCTGTGACAGTTTATTACTCTGTGAAGGAAGCTTCAGCTGGCGGGGATGGAGACAAGGTTGGAGGACAGGATGGGAGCTGTTACAGTTCAGCGGTTGAGATCGGGGGCAGACTCTCCGCTGCGTTTATGGTTCCTCTGATTTTCCTGTTCTTCCTCTTCTACCTGCTGGTGTTGCTGAGCTACGTGACGGTGCTGAGACACATCAGACGCTCCAGACGCAGCACCAACGTCTCCACCTCCCACAGCCTGCTAGGACGGGTGTTCCGAAACATCGTGGTCATCCAGGTGGGTATGAGTCCTACTGATTAATGACCATCTTCTGTCTACTTTAAAGAATTTTTACAGCCTCAGTTATGGGCTCATAAACTCATATATTCATATATGATTTTCTATACTAACAATTTAAACCTGCTACTCTCAGGTTGTTCTGTCAGTGTGTCTCCTGCCCTATCACATCTTCAGACCTATCTTCATCTACCTGGCTCATCATCAGGATCTGCTTGCATTCTCACCTGAGCATGACGGCTGCCATCCGCTCTACGCCACCATCGAGGTGACTGAATTTAAATGGAATCCAGGAGTTTAAAAACAGGGCCCTGTCTTTGGATGTTTTGGTGCTTTTATTACCTCACATATTGATTTGCATAATTTGCATTATTGCGGTGCTAGCCATACCTCTCTTAATCATTTACAGAAGTGGTTTTAATGGTGTGAGTCATGCCCCCTCTGGGGGTGCCAGAGGACTTCAGGGGAGTCAGGAATCGGTGTGATGAGATCTCATGCAACAAGATAAAAACTGAAACAAAATTTCTCACTGAGGTGTAAAATGTCTAGCAAGATCAACAGGCTGCATAGAGGCAGTTGTCCAATTGAACATGAGATTATCCATGAAATTGCTTCTGTCACTTCTAAACGGTTTGTGTGGCAGCTAATAAAGAAATGGTGCTCAGCTGATTTTCAGTGACCCATTCGAATCACTGCTGACTTTTGTCAATAAGATATGACATAATGAGGACATGACATGCTATTACTAGCATTGAAGTTTGATACAAAAATACTGTTAAAACATATGTTTGAGCCACTGCAAGACAGGAAACTAAACGGACCTGCAATCTCTGCATTTAGTTTTTTCACTTGAATAAAAGAACAAAAAAAAAAATGCCCATCCATATATGATGCGAGCAAAGTGAAAAAATAAAAGTAAAATCTTTCTCATCTCATGAGCTGTCTCATTAGGCCCTTAGCCACACATATTTCAAATTCAGATTTTTCCACATCAGTCCTGATGTTGCCCCACAGCCACAGCAGGTACTTTGTAAAGAGGTGCTTCCTAATGACAGCATGAAGAGGTGTATACCAGTGTCATATTGAGACAAAGCACCAAATTTTAGTGATCAAACCACAGGAGGTTTTCACAGAAGGCTGAATGAACTGCAGTCTCAGGAAAAAGGAACTGAGAACTGAGACTACCAAAGCATCATATGAAGTGGTGTTATGCAGAGCAAACACAAGACAATCCCATAATGAAGGGGAAAGCTTCCCTGCTGCTAAAGACGTGGGTTCCATAATGATGCTGCCAAGCTGGATGTGATCCTGATCCAGCAGATAGTAGACATAAAATGAGACCTGTGATGGAAGCAACAGGTACTGGACAGTGTTTGAAATAGTCTTTTCATCTCCATTCAGCCATGGCCCTGCAGCTACCACATATAAAAGATACAGACTCAATATTCACACTAAAACAGAGGATAGCAGTCAAAAGAGTTTGCAGGTTAAATCCCATCACAGCGGGGAACTCCAGATGGGGGGCAAGAAGTGAGTTCTGCACAGAGAGACACTCCCAGCTATGCCAACTATTCAAAGTGTGAAAAAGAACATTGACAGCAGCTGTCCATGACTGTCAGTATAACTACATGCCACCTGTAGCTGCCACTTTATTCTCCTGAAAGGATGCTGACTGGTTTTCAGACCTGCCAATTAGGCTGGTGCTTTGCAAAATGGACTTACCTGATGACAGGCATGCATCTAGGGCCTAAAGGATTCACATGTCACACCTTAAAAACTATTTATAGATGAGGCAAAAGATCTTTGATTTTAATCTAAATACATGTTGAAAAAGACAGATGTGTTGAAACTAGATGCAGAACATAAATCTAATAAAAAAGCGGAGTCAAATCTGTGGCTGGTATTTGAACTGCTACAGGTATTTTTGAGCACATTTCCTCTTTTTTAGCCTCCCTTCACTGCCCCACTATTTATTCCAGGACTGATTTTAAGAACACTTCTACATTTTCTATCTCCTTTCTCTCAAGCTAAAGAATGTCTTGTTATTTCTGGCCATCCTGAGAGCAGCCACGGACCCTGTGATGTACTTCCTGTTGGACAAAACCTTCAGAGTTCAAACTCTGCGACTTCTATGGTGCAACAAATCAGACTCTGGAAGCAGCCAGACTGCTGGACAGCATGGACATGGACACACTCTGAAAGGGACTGTGGATTAGTCCACTCATGACAGTGTTTTGTAGTCTGTATATTAAAAAAAAAAAAAAGACGCTCCTAACTTTCTGTTGGTCAAAGACTGATGTTCTCTTTATTGAGAACTACTGAAGCCCCACCCTCCTCTTCCTTCAAACCAGAGCTTTAAAACACTCTGATCTGAGGCACAAACAAAATGCTGTTTTGTCATTTTAAAGTGAACATGGATGTTTCTGGAACAGCAGCAGCCCATAAATATTTTATCTGTGTGTCATAAAGCTTGTTCAGTAATTGTGTGTGAATTATAGATGGAGAAAACACTGTGCTAGTGTGTGTTTGTGCAGAAGGTGTGTGAAATGTTCAGGGACTTTCAGGAGACGACCATGTTCTGTGAAGTGTGGCCCCTACAGGTGTGTGTCCCTCCTGAGGGGCCCGAGCTTCTCAGACTGAAGCAGACAGCTCAGAGAATCAAACACCATGTAGTGTACAGAAAAACACACAGAAAGAGACGGAAAGAGGAGCCAGAGGAAGGGTGGTGTAGGTGGAGGATGAGAGCTGAGGTTTTCTGTGAGGCTGAAACAAACCACAGCTGGAAGAAGAATAGAGCTAAAAATAATCTCATCTTCATCATAGAACAAAGGTTCGATGTCAGAGGAGGAGGGGCGAAAACTACTGATAAAAACAGAGAAAACATGAGAAAGTTTGGAATTTATAGAAAAGGTGATTTAACATTATATGATCATTCATAATTTTTGTGTTGTGCCACTAAATTTGGTGTATAAAACCCACTTTAAATGCCATTTTTTATTTCTGTTCTTTCATTTAATCATCATTTTTCCTGTGCTGAGTTAATATCTCAAGAGTGACTGGAAATATGAGGAAAGAGTGGATGAAAACCAGAATTTGATCCTGTGACCAGTACGTCAATGACTTTATCCTCTGTATTTGAGCACCTGTCACTGAGCTAAAAGAGCCCACAAGGGATATTCAGTACTTAACCAACTATTTGGCAACACCCCACAGATCAGGGGTCACCATCTATATTTGGGGGCCAGACTTTCAGAGGTACTGACCCAATTATTTTGGTCTAATTGGCAAATTATTGGTAAAATATTTTGATTTCAATCTTTAGCATCGAGATCAACTATACTGCAGCTAGCCACAAGGGGGTGATTGAGATATTTAAACCACATATTTCTAGGGGTGCTGTGCTGCCCACTGCCAGGTTTGCTGCTAACATGCTGTGTTTTGATGTGTGAAAATCTGTTCAGGTTACAGGTCTTTGGTGTTGGTTCTTATGCAGGGATATTGCACTCTTTAAGACCCTGATATGGAAAGTTGATGCAATAAACAGCAGCTTTATTCAAGAAAAGCTGACTAGTAAATGTTAATCATGCATTGAATTTTCCGACATTCTAAATTGGACCAACAGATAAACTCTGTTGTTAAAGCCAGTTTCTATCATCTGAGGTTTTTATGCAAGGCTAAATCAGTTTCATCTTATAATAATTTCAGGCAAGATATTCTTGATTTTATTTCTAAATGTTTTAACTATTGTAACTATACCTCTAAACAATGCTCACGAGCAGAAACGGTTGCAGTGGGCCCAGAAATACATGAAGACTCATTTTCAAACAGTCTTGTTTACTGATGAGTGCTGTGCAACCCTGGATAGTCCAGATGGATGGAGTCATGGATGGTTGGTGGATGGTCACTGTGTCCCAACGAGGTTGCGATGTCAGCAAGGAGGGGGCAGAGTCATGTTTTGGGCCGGAATCATGGAGAGAGAGCTGGTAGGCCCCTTTAGGTTCCCCAAAGGTGTGAAAATGACCTCGGCAAAGCATATAGAGATTCTGACAGACCACTTTCTTCCATGGTACAAAAAGAAGAACTGGCCTTTCATAGAAAAATTATCTTCATGCATGACAATGCACCATCTCATGCTGCAAAGAATATCTCTGTGTCATTGGCTGCTATGGGCATAAAGAAACATCCTCCCCTGACCTCAACCCTGTTGAGAGACTTTGAAGCATCCTCAAGCTAAAGATCAATGAGGGTGGGAGGCACATGACACCAATCTTGGCTTCCCTCCACTGGCTTGCTGTTCATTTTAGAATTGGTTTTAAAATTGTATTGTTTTTTTAAAGGTTTAACTCCCAGTACATCTTTAGGTTCTTCACCAGCCAAAGCTTTATGGGAGAGTGGCAAAGAGAAAAAAAAACTATCAAATCTGGACTAGAGTTCACCAAAAGGCATGTGGGAGACTCCATGATCAAGTGGAAGAAAGTTCTTTGGTCTGATGATGCCAAAATGGAGCTTTTGGCCATCAGACAAGATACCAAACACTGCACATCACCACAAACACCCTACTGTGAAGCACGTTGGTGGCAGCATCATGCTGTGGGATGCTTCTCAGCAGCAGGCTTGTAAAGGTGGAGGTTAAAAGGAATGCGGAAAAATATAGGAAAATCCTGGAGGACAATCTTATTCAGTCTGACAGAGAACTACGGCTTTGGAGATTTAATTTCCAGTAAGACAATGAGCCAAAGCATACAGAGAAAGGTACACAGAAATTGTTTAAAACATCAAGGGGAATGTTCTGGAGTGGCTGAGTCAAAGCCCAGAGCTCAATCCAATAGAGATATTGTGGCTGGACTTGAAAAAGGCTGTTTACACCTTATCCCTGTACAACCTGACAGATCTGGAGCAGTTAAGCAAAGAAGAATGGAGTAAAATTTCAGAGTCCAGATGTGCAAGCCTGATCGAGACTTATCCACACAGACTCAGTGCTGTGATTGCGGCCAAAGGTGACTCTACTAAATACTGACTAGAAGGGGGTGACTATTTATGCAGTCACTTATTTTATATTACATATTTTATTTCATTTACATTACTTTGTAAAAATCTGTTTTCACTCTGACATTAAAAAGGTTTATTTCATCAAAAAAGCCTAATTATGTTGACTACGATTTATAAAATCAATAAAAGGGAAGAACATCTGGGGGACTGTAAATGTATCCGAGTGTGGACAAAGAGCAAATTCGAGGTAGCAGAGGAAATGTCCACCTCTATATCTGAATAGGAACATGTGAGACAGAAACAGAGAAGAGTCCCTGCTGAACACCTGAATGTTTGCGGTCTTTAAGAGGACAAACGTCCCTCATCCATTCAGACGTCTAACAGCAGCATTAGCCTTGTTGCTTGTTTTATGACTCGTGGCTGTGCTGCAGAGCTACTGGCTCCTTAAATGATGCCAAACGAGCCTGGAGGTAATGACCATGAAATTCTGTCACTGCGTCACAGCTGAACATAACAGCCCACATTCAGGCACTTAAAAGCTGCATATTTGTCCATATCTGATGGAAAAATTACCCGTCTGTACAGCAGCGTCTGTCTCATTCTTGCCAGGTTTTCTTGTCATGTCTTTGTCTATGATGATGATTCTGTTCCCGGATGGCTGCCTTTTTTTTTTTTTCAACACTTTTGATGAAACTTTCCTCCTCTGTTTGTGTGACATCTCCTGAGAGCCAATGATCCTTCACGTCTGACAGCGTTTAGCTCTGACAAACATCCATCAGTGGTTGTGTTTGCTTTTCATCATCAGAAGGAGAGGAGTGGAACTAATGCGTCTCAGAGGACGATCCTGCCTGAATCAGACACTAATGACACTCAAAGGTGTAGATTTACAGTAAAGTAACTGTGGAAGAAGAAGACGTCAACTGCCTCCAGATCTTCCATCTATTATCTACATTACTGCGACTGTTGCAGGTAAGAGGGGAGCTGGAGCAAGTCACAGCTCTAGTGTATAAACAGAAGCACATGCACAAGTTTAACCAGTCTAAAATGAGCTCTTCTCTAAATAGAAATAAAGGAAATGTTAGCGGAAAGAGTGTGCGTTGATGTTTGTGCTAACTTTTCTGCAGACTTCTTATTTTATTCCAGGAGACCGTTCTCTAAAATTCACTGAGGTACATCCACCTGTCCTTAGTTCACCTGCAGAGAGAAAAATACACCTGTAGGAAGGTAAGATCCATGTCTGTGCCTCATCATCCTCGTCTACATCACAGTCTCCCTGTGTTTACGATTCCTCTGGCTGCTCGATGTGCCGTCAGTCAGGATGTGTGTTTTTCAGATCAAACGCTCCAGCTCAAACAAAGTTCACCTTGAGAATGTAAACCTGTTCCAATCTGAGCATCCAAACCTGGACTACATCAAATCATTTCATCGTTCTGCAGGAACGAGAGGCCCCAACAGACAAACAGAGTCAGAGACAGACGGTGGTAGGGGTCCTGAGATGAAGATGTCATGGTGATTTATGGACACGAGTATTTAAATGAATTCACTGACTTTCATGCAGCAGACACGACGCTGATCCATATTCAACAAGGACGGCACTGCTGTTTACTGGGAGCATGTGTTACCTTGTAAAGGGCATAAATCTGAGACGGTACATCTGATAAAGCTGCTGCAGAGCTCAGAGTCACCATTAAACAGCGATTATAGACGTGAACATCGTCCTGAGTCAAAGTCACAGCTGCTTTAAAGCCTCAATAATCACAGACATCATGATTATAGACACTCATGTGTCTGTATATATTCAGAAACTTGCAGTACAATTCTAACGCTTTAAATTGCAGCAGTAATGTTCCATAAAAGCAGGGACATCCATACTTTCTCTCTGAGGGCCACACATAGAAAAATAAAGACAACTGGGGCACTTTGACATCCCTGACCGTTGGTGGATTAAAGTTAGCAAAAACAACCCAAGGAGGTTCAGACACCCTGAGTGATAACATCACAGCTTTACATTAATGACTAATGAGACAAACAGCCAATCATGACGAAGGATTTTAGAGCAGTCAGCCAGTGATGGCCTGGTTGGCCCTGGTCAGGATGAAAATAGCGCTCCGTGCAGCAGAGAGTGGAGACACTGATGGCTCATCTCCACATTCAGACACAAAACAAGAACAAACAACAGGAAACTGACTTTATAGGAGTGTTGAGGGTGAAAATTATTATGGAGATATGATTTAGAAATCAGAGACGGAGCAGATAGAGAGGACAATGAGCGCCATGTATGCTGATATTTGATATCATAATCATTTTGTCTTTATCTAGCTGTTATGAACCAATATGTTATTATTATTACTCCATTTGTCAATATGTTTTACATTTACAATCCCAATTCCAAAAATTTAGGGCTCTGTGTAAGATAAAAAAGAAGTTAAAGTCTGTCAAATCTTACAAACCCATATTTTATTCACAATCGAACAGCGGTTTGTTGCTGAGTGCGAAACAGTCAGGATGAGAGTCAGCCTCTCAAAGTTTGAGGCCATGGTATTCTGGCGGTGGATTGCTCCCTCTGAGCGTGGAGTGAGTCTGTGCCTCAGGTGAAGGAGTTCAAGTATCTTGGGGTCTTCTTCACAGTGAGGGTAAAAGGGAGCATGAGACAGGCAGATTGGTGCAGTGTCAGCAGTGTTGTAGGCATTGTGCCGGACTGCTGTGGTGAAGAGGGAGCTAAGTGAAAAGGCAAAGCTTTCAATTTACCAGCCAATCTTCCTCCCAACACTCACCTATGGTCTAGAACTCTGGGTAACAACCAAAGAATGACATCGCAGATAGAAGCGGCTGAAATGATATTCCTCAGGAGGGTTTCTGAGCTCAGCCAAACCCACAATTTCCACATACGACAAAGGCACCGCGGGTTTTGCCCTGATGGAAGGTAAGTGACCCCCCCATTTGGAAGTGTGCCTAGAGCGCTGTGCCGTGGCGTGGAGCCCTGATCAGAGGGCAGAGATCATGGGATAACTGCAAGTTCACACAGGAATGGTATGTCAACAGCAGACTATTTTACCTTTTTGGGTTAATTTATCATCCATTCAGGCATGAGTCCATGATATTTTTGCTTTCACCCATTGGGCTGGGGGCTTGGCAGGCTGGGAGTGACCTCAGAGAAGACTCAGAATGCGCTAAAGAAATTATATATCCTTTCTGCCTAAACTGTTTAATTTCTTTATTGCTTTTATGTTCGTTGTTATCTTTTGTAAAGCACATTGAGTTTACATTTGTATGAATTAGCACGGTTCTAAAGCCTGCATCACTGATGGTATGAGGTTGCATAAGTGCCTATGGTGCTGGCAGCTCACACATCTGGAAAGTCAATATCAATGCTGAAAAGAAGAGGTTTGAGAGCAACATATGCTCCCATCCTGAAAACATCTCTTTCAGGGAAGGCCTTACACCACTGTCACCATTAAAGTGACAGTGGTGTAAGGCCAGACATGGGGCAAAGGGCCACAGGCCAGATTCGAACCCAAGCCGCCCGCGTACATGGGTGGTGCCTTAAACCACTCGACCATCTGCGCTCCCCAACAGTGACTTTCTTTCATTAAAAAACAAAATATAACACATAGGTACTTTCAACTGAGACCGTCATCTTCTCCACAACCTCCTGCAGGTTGAGTCTCACGCTGAGGAGTTTCCAGCTTTAATCTCTCCACTCGTTCAGAGATCAGAGAATAAACATCCACCAGAGTGGTTTTACTACCAGCCATGTCCTCTGAGTGCTCACAGTAAAATCACAACAGTCAGCGTCTGATAGAAAAATCCGTGGCAAAGAGATTCAGCTTCAGTCACTTCATTAATCGACAATCTGTCACTGAGCGTGCTCCATCAAACTCGCTGCCCTCGGGGAGAGAACGGGCTGACATGTTCTGATTTCTGCTGAGACTCTTTAAAAAGTCACACTGTCACCGTTTTGTTATCTCAGAGGAAATTCTCTGACATTTCTCCATCGATGATCACAATAAGAGAAATCAGAGTGATAGTAGAGAGGCTGCTACAGGCTTCAACATCAAGATGAACGCCTCCAGTAACGTCAGCAGGGATGTCATGGTAGCAGACTTAAACTACAGTATGATTCTGGTACAATCTGATGGAATGGACAGCAGAGCACCCAACTCTGTGGATTTTTACATGTAGCAGAACAACAGCCAATCAGCAGGAAGATAGATGGATGTCAGAAATGAGGAGCTACTTGCTGGTGAGTGTTTAAAGAAGGAGAGGTCACGATCAGAATCAGAAGGGAGTAAGCAGGAAACTCTGTTATTTCAGCTGCTGACTTTAATAATTCCCATTAAAACAGTAGTTAAAGCAATAGTTTAAATGTTGGCTCTTAAAATTGAATGACAGCATGAGTGATGAGCTGGGTTAACAATGCCTCACTCTTTTCTGTGAAAGTACTGATGTAAATCTGTCTGGTGTCAGTCAAATCCCTGTAAATTAAGCAGCTTCTCCTGAGCTTACTGTGAAAAAACAGATGCTTCTTCTCAACAAGCACCTCTCAGATAATGACAGTATGGCACTGACCAATATGGAGAAATTACTGAATATTTTCTAAGATCCCTCAGATCTTGGCTACTATCCCTAACTAACAGGTTGTTTGCAATCACATGACGCGCAAATGTCCGTTGGGAGTCAGGCAGTGGGAGAAAGCCATTAGAATGAGTGGGAACAGAGGAAAGTAAGTACTTCACAGCTTTCAAAAGACCTGCATGCTGCAGTTATCATCAGACATTTTCTACATACATTTAGTACCATCCCTACACTTTTCAAAACAGTGAGTTTTACCACAGTTTAAAGTCTAAAGCTCATTTTTTGCACTTAAGAGCTTGAGTGTGGCCAATATTAAAACAATTCCCAAGGGTCTAGGTAAACAGTGATTTACTATCAACAGAATTAACCTTGTGAGGTGAGCAATTGAGTACAAATGTGCTGCTCATGAACGAGCCTGTTCTACTGAATGTCTCTCTAATATAGGGATGAGTATCAAAATCGATGCTTAATTCCAATATCCCATCACCCCAGTGCGGCCCTCTGCCACTCCAAATAAAAGACAAGCAATAGGTTAAGGAAGTTGTGTGATTCATGTGCAATCACTTTATTTTAGCAGAGCATAAATGTCTTTAAATAGTTTTGCCGTCTGGAGTAAACAGCTTTGATTCTCTTTAATATTGCTGCAGGCACTGTTTAGGCACCAACACCATTTAAAAAGTACTGATTTAGCATCATTATCAATAAAAACCTAAACAGTACCCAACTCTATGAGCCACTATAGCTAGTTCCTCTTTGAGTGCCAGTTTCCTTCCTTCCCTCCTTTGTTTTAATCCTCATTTAAAAAGTCAAACTGGTACCAAATGAAGAACAACCAGCTCTACGTAGTTGAGCCAAATGATCTGGTTCTTTAAAAGAGACATATTTCCCTTCACAATGTGAGAGACTGGAGAGAGACTTTTAACATTATTTTTCATTGGCTTAATATTTCACTACTTTAGGGACACAAAAGCTTAAGGATGAAGAATGTTTTTACTCTTGCACTTTGAACCCTTGGTTCAGTCATAAACAGCTCTAAACAGCTCTCATGGCCTTCTGGTAGAGTTTCTCTGCTGAAATCACAACTAACCGCCAAACAGAAGTTCCCCGCTGCTGTGTTACATTATCTGCAAAGAACCTATACCCCTAATTTACGTGGATATCAGTCTAATTTTTTCATGTGTTTCCCATTGTGTTTTGGAATGTTTTGCCATTCAGCCCAGCTGGGTAGCTGAACTCTCCAAACTGACAAGAACATGGAAGTAACAGGTAGCTAGGAGCTAGCCTTATTAGACTCTTTACTCTAAGCAGTGATACTCAACGTGCGGCTCTTGAACAACATGTGGCTCTTTTGTGATGATTTGTGGTAGGGATGCATGATATTGGATTTTTGCAGATATCCGATATGCCGATATTTTAAAACTCATTTTAGCCTATACCGATATTTAATTACATTTTTTCCACTGTAAAAAACACCAATTCCATCCTACTACAAATATGTGGTACAGGATACTAAGAACAGAAGACCAGAGTGGGAGGGATTCAGTTTGAACAGAGGCAGGGATAAAACGTATACCCCCCAGAGATTAAAATGTATCATCAGAGGGGGAATCACAACCGGAAGGAGGGAAATATTCACACCATGATGCAAAAACATACTGGTAACGAGTATTATTAGAGCTTAATGACTTTTAAACCACAATCATAAGTCCGTCCTGGGCTCGTTCTCTCTTCCATCTGTCCGTCTCTCCCTTTCGCTCTTCCTGCTAGAGCGCCCCCTGGAGGCCAGGTGCAGCACGTTTGTCGTTCATGAGTTTGTATTTGATTCTTGGAGAGCGTTTTGTCAGTTGCATCGCGTTTCCCTTTTGAAGTTCGTTTTGACTTTTGATTGCGTCCCTAAAGTTGAAGCATTTCTCTTACTGAAGCCATTTTGTTTCATTTAGAGTCCGGCTTTTTCAGACGTTTGCCCTTACCGGCCACCATAGATTCTGCTTTAAACAGCGCAAACTAACTAAGCAACCAAGTTTAATGGGCACTGCACTATAAACAGCTCCATAACAACACTGTGACACCCACATCTCCAATGCTGGAGACAGAGCACCTTCGTGCACCATGCACGGGAGACTTGGCACACAGAAGTCTGTCATTGTTTTTGCCACGTTTCGCACACTATCACCTAACATGACATGCATTGTCTTTTTCTCTATTTTCCATACCCAAAACATGTTATTAAAAGCGGCTGCAATTACAGCTGCTGAGTGAGCACTCCTGTGAGTGTAGGACAGGCTCTTTAAGAGTGAAATCTTCATCTATCCACGAAGGCAGTGAGGCTCAACATGCTAAAAGTAGTCATCAGGGTGACGGTTTTTAAGATGCAGGATTAAATTGGTGGTGTTAAAGGCGTATTGTCGAGTCCTCCTCGCATCACATGTACTTTACTAGCGATGCAAACAGCTACTTTGCTGTCTTGTTCCCACACCTCAAACTTCACACACACAGCCGACATGTTGAGTTTGTTGTTGCTGCACATCCAGCGTCATTGCGTGCACTTAATTATGAGGTCACATTATCGGCCGTACAGATGAGCATAAATTTTATTATCGGCCAGTACCGATATACTGCCGACAAAATCGTGCATTCCCTAATTTGTGGCTCTTTAATGTTTTAATTTGAAATATTATTCCCCCAGAAAACCTTAAATAAAGGGAAACATTGACCTCAGAAATTATCCATTGCAAGTCACATTAATCAGTTTGTTTCCCACACTCATACATTTGGCTTTAATTGTCAACCTTTAAATTTGTCTGTATATTTCCATTGCCTTTAATTGCAATTTTTTGCCACTTAAATCCATTTTTACTGCTTTAAGCCCACTTTTTCCCTATTTTTGGACACTTTCATCCTTCTTTTTACTATTTGCAATTTTTTCCCAATTTTTGCCAATTTTCATCCATTTAAGCTGCCCTTTGCCATTAAACGGCACTTTTTCCCCCCAAATTCCTGCCACTCTTTTCTGCTTTTTGCCCATTCTCCAATCTTTTGCTGCCTTTTGCCCATTTTAGTCACTTTTCACTCATTTTTACCTCCACCAAGGAGGTTATGTGATCAGCAGGGTTTGTTAGTTTGCTAATTAGTTAACAACATAACTCAAAAAGTTATGGACAGATTTTGATGAAATTTCCAGGAAATGTCAGCAATGGCATAAGGACTGAAATAAGAACTGATTAGATTTTGGGAGTGATCCGGATCATCATCTGGATCCAGGAATTTTTTTAAAGGATTCTTCACTATCGGGAGATAGGGCTAATGGCTGAAGTCTGCACTTTCCAAGTGCTTTTCTAGTTTGCCATGTTTTTGCAACTTTTTGACCATTTTTTGTCACTTGTAACTCATTTTTGCGTCACTTCTCACCCAAATTTCTGCCCTTTCTTGCCCCTTTTTATCCCGATTTCACTTTTGACCCAGTTTTGGCATTTTATGCCTTCTTTGCCCCTTTTCACCCTTTTTTGCTGCTTCTGACTACCCCCTTTTTTCCAGAGGCACTGATTAATTGCATTGTCAAATGCAACCAAAAATATATATTATATTTGAGGGCATGTCTGTCACATTTGCTAACCTGTCGCTTTCTTGAATTCTTTAAACAACTGTGGATGGCAGACATATTAGATGTGTTTCCTCCCTTGGTCTGCATGGGCTGGTAGCAGGCTTTACACATGGGCTTTGAGGTGTCTTTTGGCCTGCCCTTACTGTTGGCTGTATAAGCGAAATAGCTCCATATTTCGCTCTGTGCCCCCTCTTTTTCGACAAGCTGCGGCTGGTCCACGGGAGCACTTCTCTCAGTCATGTCTGTCCGTCTCACTTCACACACACACTGGGAGTGAGAGAAGGCTCTGCCCGCTATAGAGAGAGAGGAGCCAGGGCACGCTGTGACTGCAGACACACAGAGTGCAGCCTGCAGCCGCTCTGATTAAAACAGTCAGTCAGAAAGTGTCGATACTGAAAACACATGGTATCGTTTTTTTTTTTTTTAAATGGCGTGGTACTGCGCTACTTTTCTAGTATCGGTATACCGTGCAACCCTAATCCATAGTAGCATGAACCTTAAGGTGGGGGTGCAACAAGCTTAAAGCTATAAAGGAGGTGGCTTGGGTGGGGGAGGTGAGGCTGGCTACCAGCCTTTCACAGCTGGGGTATGACTTTTGTGAAGTAACACTAGGCTTCATCAGTTTCAGATAGACTGAGCCTAATATTTTTTCTAATATTGCAAATGTGATGTCATTTGCTTTGTTTAAGGGCATTATCATTTTTATGTTACTAATTTTGATTAAGAAAAACATACGTAAAACACAAAAAGGAGGATTTTCTTAAACCATTAAAAAAAACACTTGAATGTTTGCATAATGTGCATAAAATCTCTGCCATTGCAAAAATAGATTTATTAAATTGGTATTTTGACACATTTTAAGTTAAAGAAATATTGCAACTTCTACGATTTGAAAACTGCAGCAGCATATTGCATTTTAATCTAATTTGCAATTAATTGCCCAACCCTAACCTGGAGTCCCTCACATTTTGAAAACTACTTAAATTTTTGATATCTTTCAGTTTGTGCCAGGTTAAAGTCAGCATCTTTATTCTAGAAAAGAGACAGGAATGACAGAAATCAGTACAGCAACACCAATAAAGAGAAATCCCTTTGATGCAGAGGATCTGCAGTGAAACTCAGAGTGATCCTCAGTATCAGAGAGGAGAGTGAATCTGGCTGTCTGAACTCATCCGTTGGATGTCTCCCACATTCAGACAAAGAGGCCAAGCTGAGATTCAGCAGATAGGAGCGTAAACATGGAGATGACTAATACCTGAAAACAATGTGAGGATGGAGAAATGGTAATCCACATGCTGGGAGCTGACCGAGGCTCTATAATCTGCTTCACAATGCTTTGAAGAGGAAATTATAAAGAAATAAAGGAGGCAGTGGAGATCTGGGAGCATCATATCAAAACATTAATGAGCAAAACTGGACCAAACCAAACCAGACAGTGCTTGTCCAGGCTTTGTACAGAGGCTTTAAAGTCCTGCTTGCTGCTGTTTTTCCTTGTGTTTTTGTTATTTATAGCCTGAATATTTCACTACTTTAGGGAAATATAAGTAACTTAAGAATTAAGAATGTTTGTATTTTTATTTTTATGATATTCTACCCTGATTTACCAGCCACCATGGCTGGTAGGTTGAGCTATTGTTTACACCTCATGTCAGCCAACTGCAGGTGTTTACCTATGACAACTGTATTGTAAAGTCTATTTCATGGCAGAAGTAACATCAGTGACTACTTAGATGCTGTTTTACCAACCACCACTGTAAACATGATATAAATTCTCTCCCTCAGGTTGGATAAACCTCAATAAAGCATGCTTCCTTCTGATCCAGGGGTCCTTGATCTTGTTGAAAGATCTTCGCTGCTGATTTTCATTGATTCACATTATTTAAGATCATAAGATGCATTGGCCTAAAGGCTGTCTCCAAACATTGAAACTGTTGCTGTAATCACTGAGCTGGATCCTCAACAGAAGGATGGAGGAATTAAAGAGATCTCAAACAGCCCGCGCTGAGAGTTGGGTTTTAATTGGAAATTGGACAAAAGTCAAACGATTAAGCTAGAAATTAACTCGATGAAGATTTTGTTTTTGCTGAGCCAGTTCTGCAGACTTTGTGCATGAGCCAGCATGCTTGTTAGCAGATTTCATATGTGTTCAGAAGATCCAGAGTTCTTACTGTGCATTTGAGGTGACTACTTCACTTTATAAAGCTGATGTGCTGCAGAAGGAAATATGAAAAAGCTTCATGTGGATTTAATGATGCATTCAGATCTTGATTCAGCCACAAAGATGAACAAGTTTGTGACTAATGTAGCATTATATCTCCAGCGTTCCTAATATGCAGACATTTAATGTGCCAATTTAGTGATTATGTAACTGCTGAAGTGAGAAATATTCACTGTAAGGCTGTCACAAGAAACAGAATTTCAAACTTTGATTTGATTATAGTAAAAATAAAAAGCTTTCCATGTGTATTTAATACCACAGCAACATAAGCAGAAGTATAAGAAGTCCAATATTAGGACATTTATTAGATTTAATCTACAGTTATTGCAGGTAAACTCCTGCATGACGTCTTAAATGCACAATTCTGATGACAACATTCCCGTGTGCAGTTCCATGTTCAACGTAGACAGTGAACGCAGCATTCTTCAGGTATAAAATAAAGAACCCTTTCCAACATTTTCCTCCAGTAGCTCCCTCTTTCCCTCACTGCAGCTTTTGGTTAAACATATAAATAACAGTTTTGGTACTTTTGATTATTACTGCTCATTAAAGAGCACAGGCTGCATGGTTTTAAAATATGGTGTCAGAAATAATCAAAGTTTAGCTGTCTTTTGAGGTTTTCTCAACAACTTTTAAGCTCAAATATGTGGAGGGTTTTTTTTGTGAATATTTTTTTAACACAACTATTTGGAAGTTTTGTTTTTCTTAAATGTACAGCTTTATAACTAGAAAATTTGACGCATTTTCTTGTTAATTTCCATTTTTATCTTGAAAATTTGGGCTGTTTTTTCTTGCAAATTTATATCTTTTTAACATACAAATGTGGAGTTTTTTTCCCATATATTATGACGTTTAAAAATGTCAAGCTTTATCTCATGGGCTTACAACTTTTTGACACAAAAACTTTGAGTTTTTTGTCATATATCAGCAACTTTAGCACAGAACTATGCTAAAAAAAGTGAGTTTTTTTTAATTTACACTTCTTAATTAAAATTGTTGAGGTTTGTTCTCTTAAATCTACAACTTTTAAGCTTGAAAATTTAATTTTTTTTCTCAGAACTTTACAGCATTTTAATATTGAACATTTAAATTTGTCCAAGTAAACTGAAAACTTTTTAGCATAAAAAATTAAGACATTTTCTTTTACTTTTAACTTGAACATTTTTTTTGTTTTTATCATAAATCATCACCTTTTTAGCAAAAAAATTCATTTCTTTTCAGTAAATTAACCATTTTTTACAACATTTATTTTTTAAATTGTGATTGCATTTACAACTTTGAAACCCTAAAATGTGGAGTTTCCATGTATGCATGTTGTTACTTGTTTGACCCTGTTTATACCTGCATTTAAATCCCTCTCATGCTTTCACATACTAAGTGGTAATCCTGAGTGAAAATGAAGATTGAGAACACAGTTGTCTGTCTTTTTCTCAACAGTCCTCTTTAAAGCAGACAGAAACACCTTCTCAAACCGTCTCAGTTCTTTGGTCGTCAAGTCGAGTCAACTCTCTAGTAGAACATACCAAAGTTTGAAATGTAAAGCAGTAAATGAGCACTGATTCAGACATACCTTGACGTCTCTGTGGATGACGTTGTTGTCGTGGCAGTAGCGTAGAGCCTCAAGGATCTGTCTCATGTAGTGACTAAAGGAAAGGGATTGAACAGGTAGATTTAGGTTACAGTGATATATCAGCACAGTTTAAGTCTGGATAAAGAGGCGTCTCACCTGGCCACTGCCTCACTGTAGACAAAACCGGCATCTGCTCGCTTCACAATCTCAAAACACAAGTCAGCTCCATCCATACTAAAAGAGAGAGAGAGAGACAGAGGTTTTTCTACATTGTAACAATAGTAAATGTTTTTATAGCTGGGCTCATGTGGTCCATGTTGGAGAGGATGGTCTAGACCTGCCCTCTTTAGAAAGTGTCTGCAGAAAACTTCAGTTCTGATTGGTGTTAAACAAAAACTAATTGATTGATTGGAAACATGCTTGTTTTAAATATGCAAAAAAAAACAGAACTAATCATGTTCTGCATTAATTCAGAACCGGATGCAGGATATCTTACTATCAAATGCATTTTCTCTTTTGAGTTAAAGAGCAACACCATCCTGGCATGAGTCCTGATTTGCAGCAAGAAAAAGAAGAATATTGTGGTAGAGTATGTTTTGCAGGAAACATTACACAAGAGCTTGTGTTGTCGCCATAATTCCACATGACCGTCTCCTTTTTAGTCTTCCTCTTAGCTCAGGCACAGCTTTGTTTACAGCTCATTCTGAAAGTATTCAGAACCCCTTCCCTTTTCCAGTTTTGTTCTGTTTCATCTTGATCCTACAGTCTTTTAAATATTCATTTCCACTAGTCCATACTCAGTACCCCATCATGACAAAGAGAAAAAAATGAATTTGATAATTTTTTTCCAAATTTACCACAAAATAAAAAACTTAAATATCACACTGACATCAGTATTCAGAGCCTTTCAAACAACACTGTTAATGTAGCTCAGGTTCCACCCATTTCTCTAAACTTTACTGAGATGTTTCTACACCTTGATCGGAGCCCACCTGTGCCAAACTTAACTGGTTGGACATGATTTTTAAGGATTATTTAGACAAATGCTCATTGCAAAAAGTCTTAACAAGCCACATCCTAATAATGGTGAGACAAGGGCAAAATCAGGTTCAAAATGTGGGCAGAAATCATCTACTGTATATCTGGCTCTAAACACTGCTATGCTCTTAAACATCCACTCTTTTACTAGCCTTTACTTTAAGGTTAATGCAAACAATTGCAGAGTAATTTTGTTGCCTTTTCTGCCTTTCGATACGCTGCATGATCCATGAATATCAAGTAAAATTTGCAAAGCATATCACCACAGTCTGGAAATATTTAATAAAACACTACACAAAGGCTGCAGGTGGATTTATCTGCAGCCTCTAAAGCACAAACTCGGTAAACATGTTGGATAAATGCTTGCAGCTGCACTGCTGTCCATCTCTGTTAATAACAGGAGACGAGATGAGAAAATGCGGCCAAATCGGACATCACAGGCCAGTTTAATTGGTGCAGAGGCTTAGTGACAATAAAGAGCAGGTTTCTGTAATTGGCTGAAGAATGAGAGCAGAGCAATGATGTGAGAAACAGAGAGAGAGAATGTGCTGCAGCTTAAAGACCTCCTCACCATTAACTGTGAGTTTAAAGAGCTGTCATTCAATGCAGCAGCAGTAAACAGGATGTTTTCACCACTGATTCACAGCTGGGTTTAAATATGAAGAGGAGCTGCCACTGCCTTTCCTTGTATGTACCCTTAAGGGATTTAATACATGAAAAAAAGCTTCTTCTTCTTAATAATGTGGAGCTGTTGGACTGTCTGCATGTGTGCTAGTCTCACAGTAGACATGTCTGCCTGTGCTTTAAAACCTGAAGATCACGCTGACATTCACCAGCTTCATTAAAGGAGCTCTTCATTTTATCAGGTTACTCATACTAGACAAATAGAAAAAGATTCCATGATTTATTCGGTCTGAAAACCAATCAGAGAGCCAGGGTAATTATTCAAATTACCCTGTCACACATGCATAAACAAACAATTCATGTATTTTTCAGCAATGGTACCAAAACTCTGGCATTAACCAGTGCAGTGTAGGTATGTGAAGGCATTTTCCTGCAGTTTTTGATTAATAAATAATAGAAAGTCTACAAGTAGTTTGCAGTCACGTGTTCCTGATGAATCGCAATAGTGAGACAGGGGAAGACAATGGTGGACATCAATTAGGAATCAGTGGTAATGTAATAAAGTTAGTCTGTTGAAGCTCTAGGTGGCCCTGCACGCTGCAGTTATCAGAACATCTACATATGTACATTTCTAGAAAAAAAGTTATTTTTACCACAGGTTAATGATTTACCTGGGGAGGAGGTGATCAAGATCACTAAAGACTTAGTCCTGCAGACCTCCTACTACAGGTCTAGACAGATGAGGGGAGACCAGAGCCTAGAGGAGTCTAGGACTGAGACCAGAGTCTGAGCTAAGAGGATAGGTGAGCCTCTTTAACAGCTTTTCTCCCTTGTTTGATTATAAGAATGCTTTTAATGGAAACACTGATATACTATTGAGAAAGTAAACCTTATTGGATACTGGTTGTACTGGAATGATAACTGGACACCTAGACTGGCCTGTATGCAAAAGGCAAGGATGGAATGTTTAACAGACTTTAAAGGACATAATCTTCAAAGGCAAGGATGGAAAGTAGGATGAAATCATCTTTAAAGGCAAGGATAGAATGTTTTACAGACTTTAAAGGATATAATCTTCTTGGGAAATGAGCCCAAGGCCAGACTTGGCTACCCACATACATGGGGCGCGCCTTAACCACTGGGCCATCTGCCCCCCCTGGCTTTTAATCCATGTCTGCTGCTTTTTCTCAGTGGGCTTTTTAAACATTTTGCCTTAATGTGTAACTACTTTCAGGGCTCAAAAGTAGCTCTTACTTTTTGCTGATTTTGAGAGTTGTCACAGCCATAAACAGGAGAAAACTTTGGCTTTTAGGTAGCACCTCTCTATGCAGAGATCACTTCCTGCCCTCCATCTTTATGGTGACATGACTGCATCTGAAAACAACCTGTAACGTATATTAGGTGTCTAGGATTTCTTTTGCAGTTGCCTGGTATCAAACACATATTGATGTTGCTGGATTATCACAGGAGGGGGGCTGAAAACAAACAAACAGTAGACTTGTCTTACCTTCAAAGGTTTTTAATGAATGAACTACTCTAGTTTCTTTACACTCCAGTCAGGATTCTCCTCAAACTACCATCATTCATATTCAGATGTTGTCATGAACAATGATGATAAGCAGATTAAAATGATCCTGGTTTTCCTCTAATGTGAGTGTTGGTGCAAACGTGGAACAGATCCTCATGCATGTGAGCTCTTAAACTAAAATCCCTCTAAATGGAGGTTCTTGTACGTTTCCTTGAAAGTTTCCTCTCTCTCTCCTGCACAGAGCCGTATGATATCAGTGTGCGAGCTCTCGCCTGCTCAGCGATAACAGAATTAAGCGATAAAGGAATTAGTTCCGGGAGAGAGAGGCGACGGAGATACAGAGCATGCTGGGAGGAAGACGACGGCTTTGAAGAAAGATGGAGGTAACAGCGAGTGTGAAATCTTAATCTCATCTCCATCCCCCCATATACAGAGCTCTGCCCGCTCTCTTCCCATCCCTTACACCCCCCCGCTAACAAGCTTCCTCCTATCAGAGCTGATTTCATAAAACCACTGCAGGATTGTCTCTCTGTGACCCCACACCACTCTTTCTCCTCAGGTGAGCTCAGGTGTCTGCATGTTTCCACGTGTTCAGACTTACAATTCAAAGACCATGTAAAGCATCCCATCAGAGCTGTAAGTCTCCAGCAGCTCCACGATGTGAGGGTGTTTCAGCATGTGACAGATACTGGCCTCCCTCTTCAGGTCTGAAAACACAGAAAAGGAGGGAGAACAGGAGAATTAATCTAAGTGATAAAAAACATATCAATAGATCTGTCTTTTCTAAGTCTGACCCAGTTTACGCCTCACATTAACACTGACTAACAACTGTTTTAGTCATTCAGCTACCAAGAGGTAATCTTTAATGTGATGTGTACTGAAAACAGTTTGATATCTGAGAGCTCAGACCGATACAGACGTGGTCTGGGATGTCTTCATCCAAACTGTTCTGGTAGAGTGGACACCAGACCTACTGGCATGCAAGACCATCCATAATAATAACCATATTTGATTTTTAACTTGAATAAACCACTCTGATAAGAGCAGCAAAAAATGAATCTAATCAATGCTGTAGTACAATAGTAGTAACACTGAACTAAACCTGTCTGAAAGTTATGCCAGACTGTATAGCTAGGTTACAATGAGCTCAAAAGTCAGGATACCAGGAAACAAAGGGGAAGACACAGAGACAACATTAATAAAACACAATTTAATATTTGTGACAACAGACAACAAACGGTGTAAAGTGGCAAAAGTGGCAGAATAAGTTTAAAGCAGCCATACAGGGCAAAAAGCAGCAAGAATTGGCAAAAATGGGTGAAAAATGTCAAAAATCTGTGAAATGCGGCAAATATGGGCAAAAAGCTGCAAAAATGGGTTTTAAGTGGAAATATAGGGCAGAAAGCAGCATAGATTATTGAACAGAGCCAAAATGTGGCTTAAATGGGCACAAATTGGCAAAAATGGGTCAAAAGTGGCAAAAAGAAGCGACCAAAATGGGTTTAAAATGACAACAATGCCAAAAATCTATAAATGTAACAGAATAGAATTAAATGATTGTGACAGAGACGAAACATGGCTGAAAAGTGGCAAAAACATGGTAAAAATGGATTGAAGTGGCAATAAAGAGCAAAAAGTAGTAAAAATAAGTGAAACATGGCAAAAAGAAATGACAAAAACAGGCAAAAAGTGGCACAAAAGCACTAGACCAGTGGCAAAATTACACAAAAGGGGCAAAAAGTGGCAAAAATTAGTTTGAATTGGCAATATTTTTCAAAAAGGCCAAAAATTGTTTAATAGTTGCAGAAACTGGCCAAAACTGGCGAAAAGCAGCAAACGTGGGTGAAATGTAGAAAAAAAGAACGTCAAAACCAGACTTAAAAGGTAGATATTGATTAAAAGTGGCAAAAAAAAGGGTGGAAAAGTGGTGAGCAGGATAAAAAAGTGAAACGAATAACAATTTCTTTAGAAATACATAACGGCTTGACAGCTCCAAAACGAGGGAACCGTTAGCCCGACCGCTAAAATCGATGCTACTGATCCAATACAAATATACTGAGATAAATAAATCACAACTCGGGAGAACCCATTCTCTGGGTTCATCAGGGGCCCATACTCTGGGTTTGTCAGGGGCCCATCCTCTGGGTTTGTCAGGGGCCCATTCTCTGGGTTTATCAGGGGCCCATCCTCTGGGTTTGTCAGGGGCCCAGCCAAATCAATGGGCAGGCCTGCTGACACTCTTGGTGCAAGACAAATTCCCTGATGGGTAACAGAGGTTTCATTCATTTATTCCCTCAGTGTTTGTCTATCAGAAACATCATACTTGCAGAGACAGAAAAATCCAAGACCTCTCCAGTCTGATCAAGTCTCCTTCCCACACAAACGGCATTCAAACCTAGCAGAACTATGTCCAAACAGCTGTCTGTACTGATTCAATGATTAGATTTGACCCTCAGAAGGCACTATAGGGTGACATAATAAAGACATGTAACACTTTTCATTTCCTAACTAGCTTTAGTGTTGCTCATTTGCCTTACCCTAACCCTAACTAACCCTTGAAATGTTACCCCTTCTCCTCCTCCCTCTGGTGTCTGACCAGCTCCTCTCTCACCATTACTGTGATAAAAATGTGAAAATGCAAAACACAGCAAACGGCTCTCTCTTTAGAAAAAGCGTGCTGATGACTCATCAGACCATCTCATATGCAGATTAAAAACACATCTGTACTCTCTTTAGCTCCAGTGCTGTTTGTTTGACTGTTATTGCCTCACACATCTGCCTAAATCAGCTCTCTGTAGCACCTGGAGAAGAGAAGGGTTCCCGTAGGAGGGTAGTGAAGCTGAAAGGAACAACACCTGGGAGAGATGATAGACAGCCAGCTACAGAAAAACTCCTCCTCATGAGACACACACCTGTTAGAAAGTTTGCATTTAGTTTGATTTTAAAGGATCAAAACAGACAGAGACAGAGAGGAGGAGGATTTCATAAAACCAGAGAAGATAGATGTTCACCAAAAACTACTTTGTGTCTGTGATCAAAATTGAAAAGGATCAATGCACAGAGAAATTAGGTTTATCAAGATCAGAGTTTCCACATATTTTAAAAAAGATACAGGGTAAGACTACTCTAAAGACCACTCTAAGAGTAGGGATCTGATGTAGGAATCTCTGCCATTCAGATGGGTGAGAGCTGCAGCCATTCATTCAGACTTCATATTATCTCTCTTGTTAACTCCTCCATCTACCTCTTCTTCATTCCTTCATCCATCTCTCTTTTTTACTCCTCCATCCTCTGATCCCTCTCTCAGACTTTCCGTAAAGCAGACATTCCTCCTCCTGACTGCAGCTGCTTCCATCCAGAGAAATAAACATCCTAAAGAGATCCTCTCCATCTCCTGGTCTGTAGCTGCATCACCAGGCTCTCTTAACTGCATTAACTTTTAATATCTCCCTCTCCTCTCCATGAAAGTAAACATGCTCAGCATACAGGAGCTGAATATTCACGTCAAGCTCCTGCTGGTGGAGGAGATTTATGTAGGAGATGAGAAAAGGAGCGCGGACACTCTCACAGACTTATTAAAGTTGGTGGATTGTTCCTTTATGGATGCACTGACATTTAATTAAGCTCCAGCTGAAGCCATGGGCCCCTCATGCTGCTGCCAGCCTGGGCGCTAACATTAAGCTAATCCTCTGAGGAGAGGCACAAGGCGAGGGGCTAGCGCTAACATGATGCTAATGCTGCTAAAGCCGGATAAGTGGCCACCTTCGGGGCATCGTGGGCTGCTGCGTTTAATGTCATGTGGTGAGTTTGCTGCGTGGTAAAGGCCGTCACCGTTAACGGCTGCAGGAGATTAAATATGACGCTTCAAAGCATAAAAAGCAGCAGAGGTTTCTACAGGAGGATGCTGCTTTAGGTTAGCTAATATTAGAGGATGTATATTCCTCCTGTAACCAAAGTACGAGCAGCTAATTAGGAGAGGAAATGCAAAGAAGAAGTGGAGAGAGAGTTAGGACTGTAGGAGGAGCTGCAACACTAAAATACTCCACGTGCACTTTTAGAAGAAGGTAAAGGGGAGTCATCAGACATCGTTTTGGAAGAGGTGCAAATATACAAACGCAACAAACCTTTATGCATTGGGATCCATTTCCTGTGTCTTCAGCTTTTTTTTTTTTATCAAAATAAGGACAAAAGAACCCCAAATAAATCTACAAAAAGGGGGTAATTTTAAGAAAATGAGTTGGGGTTTTTTTAGGATTCTTGCACATGCATTTGTATAGACAGGTATATATTTTATTCAATTTAACTGGTTTCATAGAAAAGTTCAAAATTCTAGCCATGGCTTCTTCCACATCAATCAATAGAAGAAACACAGATGTATGGCTTTTGTCAGTCAGAGTAGAGGGATGGAGGAGGTAAAAGAAAGACAAGAGGGCAAAGCGTTAAGAAAGGAAAGGAAACAAGGGAGTGGGGGAGATATGGAGGATGAAGGAGGAATGGAGGATGAAGGAGGGATTGAGGATGAGGAGAGATGGAGGATGAAGGAGGTATGGAGAAAAAAGGAGAGATGGAGGTGGAAGGAAGGATGGAGGACAAAGGAGGAATAGTGGATGAGGTAAGGATGGAGGTGAAGGAGAGATGGAGAATGAAGGAAGGATAGACAAGGAAGGAAGGATGGAGGACGAAGGAGGGATGAAGAAAAAAGGAGGGATGGAGGTGGAAGGAAGGATGGAGGATGAAGGAGGAATGGAGGATGAGGGAGGGATGGAGGTGAAGGAGGGATGGAGAATGAAGGAAGGATAGAGGAGGAAGGAAGGATGGAGGACGAAGGAAGCATGGAGGATGAGGGAGGGATGGAGGATGAAGGAGGCGAAGAAGCTAAAGGAGTCAATGGCATAAGATGAATTGTGCTCATTTTCTGGAGAGCTGTTCTCTCTCCTCCCCTCAGAGGTCTGACCTATTCGTCAGACGGACTCCCAGACTCGCTGCAGAGGAGCACGCTGGTAAACGCATGAGGCCTGGCTGACCAATCCACCTCCAAAACAGGAACCATCTGACCCACTTCCTCTGCTCTGAGCTCCTTCTTTGTGTGATTACTGCCCACTCAAGTGAAACTGCTGGGCTTTCTACGGCAACATGGAGGAGGGACAATAAAAACAAATCACAACTGGACGGCAGTTTAAGAGCCCGTTTGATGGATTTCTGCACAGGATGGGGGGAGGTGATTGGAAATAAATGACAGCTAGAAGGTGACCACAAATATAAAACCACTGTACACACGAGGACAGGTGATGAAGAGGAATGAAACCTCAGTGACGATGAAAAAAAAACCTTTGATTTAAGGGTCTTGGGGGGAGGGAGGCAGCTTAAAGACACTAAGATTTAAATCATGATTTCCTACAGAAGGTGGTTTCTACAAAAATCAGCTGGACGTATAGATGTTAAAGTAAAGTGTCTGCAGATCTACCTCACTCTCTTTCCCATAAAGTCAGACCTCTCCTCCTCTGTCTCCTCCTCCCTCATTATCATCCACATATCTTGCATTCAATCTCTCCTCCTCTCTTGTTCTCTCCATCCCTCGCTCCTCTCCTCCCTCAGACAAAGAGAGAGAAACGATAAGATCTCAGCCACTTGTCTGGACCCAACTCGGCACACTTTCTCTGAATAAAAATGTCCCAGCAGCTGTTTGATTAAAATCTGAGAGAGACGACAAATACGGGAGGTTCAGGAGGAGTGGGCTACTTTATAAATCAGTCTAAAACACCAGGAGAGCAACGTCACATGGTCTGAATCTGAATATGTTTTTAAATACCAGATAAAATAGTCAGTCGAATGTTCAGAAAATTCACCTGAAAATGCACAGAAACACCTAAACCTGGCCATGGGAGGGCACTAATGTCCCCCTCTGTGTTTGAGCGTTCAACACAGAGAACAGGAGTTTGATGGGTCGAGAGTTTGACCTCTGCATCTCTTCAACACTTTTTAGTGTTTGACAGCAAGAAAACCAATCATCTTTATTGCACACAGCAGGATGATAACACCGCCTAACTCACCTTCTGTGCTGAGTCCTGGACTGGATGTGAACTGAGCCACATCCACGATCTTGACGGCGAACTGCTGCCCCGTCTCTCTGTTGATGCATCTCCGCACCACGCTGAACGGACCCCTGGAAAACACAGAAGAAGAAAAAGAACATTTAACAAGCTGTTAGTTTGACATGGTTTGATGCTCTATTGTGAATATTTACCAGAGAAAAACTTGGACCGTAGTAAATATAGGGAATCAAACATCGCCTCCTCTAAACAGCCCCTTCTCTCTGACTAACAAAGCATCAAAGAACATTTTAAACCAGAAAACAGAGCACATAAACACAAATTCAGGATGTTCTAGTCCTGTTTGGTCTCCTGCTGGCAGCCAGCCTTCACTCAGAGCCTCATGTCTGAGAGTTCATAAATTAAATCAGACCCCCTGCAGAGCCAGAGTATCGTCTGGTTCAGTAATCAGGGTAAACGGAGGTCTGACGGTTTGAGTTAATGAGGGAGTTAACCAGAGAGGTCAGAGCTACAGAGAAAGATATCCTTAAACACATCGCTCACTGATCACTTACAGCACATTTTACCTGGCCTGAACACACTTGTAGAGTCAGCTGTAAGGGTGATGGATCACACGGCAACCTAAAAACAAGTCCTGGCACTACAGATGAGCTTGTTTCTTGTTTTTAATGAAAAACTTCTATCATAGCATGCCAGATCGACTGTTCTTCTGTATCTCAGTGGATTTATTTCAGATCCATCTGGACAACCGCCAACAGATGGTGATCAGAAAGAGTAGACCATTCATCACGGGCCAATCAGAGCAGCAGAACACAACACAGTAGAAATAAACTACATCAGATGATATCTAGTCAGCTGTTATCATGTCAGTCCAGAATTTTCACTACCAGTGGAGCCAGTTCATAAATTAGACTGTCTGAAACCATCAGGAGAAAAACAGAAACAATGTTAACACCTAGAAAATCTTCCAGGGTGGTTCTTTGTTTTTCTTTAATAAAGAAATGTTGTCCAGTTCTGATCAAACCACTGCTACAGCTGCATCTATGCTAATCTCTTCTCTGGCCACCATAGAATTTTTAACATGTTTCCTGTCATTTTAAATGAAACATACTTTTCTGATTATTACCATTATTATTGTTGTTGTTGTTATTATTACTATTAATATGTACACTGCTTTGGCATTGCAGCTGATATTTTTACTGCCAATAAAGCTAATTGAATTGAATGAAATTGAAGTAAACCAAATTTTATCAACAATATTTACAACTTCAAAGTTGCTCTTCAATTTGAGCAAAGCCTATATATTTTTGCATAACTTTTTCCATTTTCCAGAGACCTGTAATATTAGCCTGTGCTCAAAAATCTGACAGGGTAATGTATGGTCGCATGCTCTTCGCTGATATCTGTATCATTACCAATGTTTTAGAATGGATATGGCCATAAACGCTGTGATGGCAGCTTTAAAATACACATCCTCTATGCCGCAGTTAACAAAAACAAGCACTAAGTAAAAAGTTATTTCTGTGAATGTTTCAAAAAGTGAACATATCTGACAATTGAACCATTTATACAACATAATATAAAACCTGAGAGCTGTAATGTGATCATTGTCACATTATAAAAATAAAATGAAGGTTTAACTGGTGTTAAAATCAAACTAGATTAAGTTATACAGACGGGGTACGTTAATCTTGTTTGAAAATACACCTCGAATTTTTGCAAACAAACAGCTGATCTTAAGCTTCGTATTTAAATAAGGCTTTAAAATACACATCCCTTACGGTACAGTTCACAAGAATGCCAAAATAAGTCAGAGGTGGTGCAATGATACTAGATGATTTTAGGTTTCTTCAAATACCAGAAAGTCAGGAGTTGGACATAAGAAGCTGGAAGCTGTGCAATAAACAAGGCAAAACACTGCATCAACACCAGTCTTCATCCACATGAGACCAGGTAACTACAGCTAGGCTTATAGGGCTAGTCCATGTCATCCTGACTGATACACTGGCTACGTTCACACTGCAGGCCTTAATGCTCAATTCTGATCTTTTCTCAGATCTGATTTTTTGTTTGCCTGTTCACACTGCAGTCAACTTCCAATAGATCAGATACGTATCTGATTTAGAACCACATACGAAAGTGGCCTGAATCTGATTCGAAACGGTCAGATTCAATGTGACTTGCGCTGTTCACACTGTCAGAAAAAAATCAGACACGAGTCAAATGTGAGCAAAAAAAACTGCAGTGTGAACGTAGCCACTGTTAAGTCAAAGTTTACCTCAACTTCTAAACTGCATCTGGATATTATAAGCAGCACTTTATGCTTCATTTGTAAAGATGTGAGCCTAATAGCAGGGTTCGTAATCAAGGATCCAGGCAGCTATTAACTGAGAGTGGGTTACACTGTTTAATCTTCACTCATCACTTCATCACAGAAACAGCAGTGCTTCCAGTCCGTGCAAAACAAAACAAAACAAACAAAAAAAAATCTTATAAATAATAATATGCTTACAAGAAAATGAAACCAGGATGTCATGATGTGAAAGTTATGTAAAACAGTAGCAAGAGTAACAACAGAGAGGGTGATTTCAAATTAAAGAAGTTAAATAATTCTTTATTTGCATTTCTAAATAGCTTTGTGATTCTTAATATACTTTTTAACTGTATTTGGATCTTAAGTGTATTTACAACATTAGCATTCATTAATTTTCTCTGTTAACACTTACAGCTCAGTTGGTAGTAATGGTCCCTCTATCTCCTTGATAATCATATTTAGTTACAATAAAAAGTTTGAAGTGGAATTACAAGGCTTGACTTGTTGCATAAAAAGCTGGTTAGACAGGCTTTATCCTTTCTTTGCCATGAAAAGTGTGATGAAATTCAGTAAAGAGCACAAGAAAACTATTAGAAATGTGTTGAATTAGCATACTATCCTGTCTTAAAGGCAGTGTAGTGAAAGTGCAGTATCCTGCGGTGATTCCCAGCCTGAGTTAAGAATAGACTCACAAACACCGTGACAGCAGCACTAACATAATCCTGTCTATTTCCTCTACCTGATTATTCCTGGAACATTTCCCAGCATGCACTGAGTGAAATCAGGGAAACACGGTGAACAGGTCAGCGGGCAAACACTCTGTGATGTGACGGATTAACACGAGAAGAGAACGCACTGTAACTATAAGGATGACGTGAGGCATTTATGGTTGCTGGATTTTTCAAACACGAGATGATTATGAGAGTCAAATCTTACAGAGCGGATTAAACAACCAAATATGAGCAGACTCACTCAAAAACAAAACAAAGAATTTTCCTCCATTATAGGGTGCTTTAAGCCTTAGAAACCAGCTCTTTAGCTTTATTTCATAGAAGTATGAAGAGGAAAAAGAGGGAAATTTGACGGCCTAACAGCTGAAAACAGTTTGGTTATATCCTTGGTAGATCACCAAGAAGTCCTGACTGCATATGTCTAGGTTTGGTCTGTAGTCCACATAACATTAAACAAAAAAGGAGCCAAATAAAACTTCTCTCTCTCCTGATCTGAAATTAAAAAATAAATACAAGAAGAATAATCCAGTTAAAACAGGTTTATCTTGGTTCAAATGATCATAGTAATGATTTAGCCTATATAGTGTGTGATGACTTTAAATCAGGGTAAAATATCTGAACAAACTCAACAGAAAGTATTTCGTCCTTCTTTTTAACATCGTCTCACATTTGACTAAAAACATCCTGATGATCCCCAAGACTTTTGGATAAATAATCTGTGGACTGACGAGACAAAAGTTTTGGAAGGTGTGTGTCTTGCTTTAACTGGGGTAAAACTAACACTGCATTTCACCAAAAGAACATATCAACAGTCAAACATGGTGGTGCTTGTGTGATGGTATGGACCAGGACCTGGACCACTTGCCGTAATTGATGGAACCATGAATTCTGCTCTCTACCAGAATAATAAAGGAGAATGTCTGGCCATCAGTCCATGACACCAAGCTCCAGAGTTTGGGTTATGGAGCAGGACAATGATCCCAAACACACCAGCAAGTTTAGCCTTACTGACATGATCTTCACAGGCAGAGGACAGAATGTTCATGAAGCTGGGGATGTTTGCAACTACGGGAAAAGTTGGTACAACTGCAGAGGAGTGAGAGAGCCCTCGCTCCTCTGCAGTTCCACCAACTTTTTCAAAAGTTGCCAACAAAGGACAGTCATCATATCAACAGTCCCAAACACACCAACAAGTCCTGAATGGACTAAAAAAACTAAATGAAGGTTTTGGACTGGGCTAGTCAAACTCTGGACTTAAATCTGATTAACATGCTGTGGTATGACCTTAAATAGGCCGTTCATGCTGGAAAACCCTCCAATGTGGCTGAATTTAAACAACTCTGCAAAGAAGAGTGGGCCAAAATTCCTCCACAGTGATGGGAAAGACTCACTGACAGTTACCACAAATGCTTGCTTGCAGTTGTTGCTGCCAAGGATGGAACAACCAGTTACTAGGTTACGGGGCAATGACTTTCACACAGGGCCAGGATGAGTTTGGATGCTTTAGTATTATAGGCTTTAGGACTGTAGGTAGTGTAGCACCTTTCCCCCAGATGATCAATATTGAAAGAAGTTTTTATTAAATTGAGGTTGATATCTCAGATATTTGTGCCTTCTACAGGAGCATATACCATTGTTTCCAACTCAGGTAGATCCTGGTATGCCCATCTGTGACGGTGAAATCCTCTATGAAGGAAACAAATATGATTTTGACTCCTGTAGTCTCACTGCTGAGCTCTGTTATACTCTCATATGAGAGCAACAATTTCACAGCTACACAGAACACCACTACACCAAGCAGCCACCAGTGAGTGTGGTTGTCGCTTCACACTAACAGACTGGTGGAGCAGATGGTGATCAGGATAAAGCTGCTTAACGTCAGAGGGGTGAGGAGGGAAGGCACGGCGCCCACACACGCACTAACGCATGCACGCACAAACAGACGTGCAAACAAACACGGTCCAAACATGATCAAACAGTGACTGAAATAAAAACCAACGGGAGAGCTGTGCAGTCTTTACACACACTCTCTCTCTCTCTCTCCCTCTCTCTCCCTCTCCCTCTCCCTCTCTTTCTTAGGGCCACTGGGTCAGCGGTTTAGTGAGTAGAAACATTCCTGTGTGTCCTCAGATCACCGTCACATGAGAGATATTTATTTAACCGCCTGCTACTGGCTCTAATTAGCTCAAACACACACAGGCTAACACTTTACACATGCATAAGCACACGCACAGAAGCGCACACGCACAGTCGGTGTCACCGTACACCAACGATAGACAATATACTAGGGCCTCAAGATATAGGTGTGCATTAGATATGACATAAATCTACAGACAGACCGGAACAATGAATTGGTGGATTACTGTGAGGTAAAAAAGGATCAATAATCCAAATGTCTGATTAGAGTCAGAAGAACAGATATGTCACCAATAGCAAGCATTTTTTTATTTTTTTAAGTTCCTGGTGTAGACACATGTTCAAATGGTAGGAAGGGATGGATTTTGACTGATGACACTCTGCTAGACTGAGCTAAATGCAAAACACAAAGATGGAATGTTATTTAAATTGTGATGACATCACCCTTAAAGGATAGGATGAGATGTTTTACAAGCTTTGATGACATCATCTTACAGGCAAGGATGGAATGTTTTCTAACCTTTGTTGACATCTTCTTTAAGGGCAAGAAGTTCCTTTATCCGCAGTTAAGTTCATGTTCTTTGACAAATTTAGGTCTGTATCTTGACCGGAAGTCAATTACCCTTAGTTTAAGACAGAAGACAAATAAAAATGACACAAAAGCAGTTTGGGTTTCGAAAGAGGGGAATTTTAAACGCGATAAAAAGGGTACAATAAATCAAGATTAACTACAGAAATTCTGAGAATAATTGTGATTAAAAGTTTAAACCTCTAGACACACCTAATTAAGAGCTTTGATGACATCATCTTCAAAGGCAAAGGACTTCATTAATGAGCTTTGATGAAATCACCTTTAAAGGAATTGATTCAGTTTCTTTTTAACTTCAAAGAATGACATCATCTTCAGAGGCAAGGATAGAATGTTTTTAGAAAAGTTGATGTCATCTTCAAAAGTAAAGGATGACATCATCTTCAAAGGAATTAATCAAAATTCTTGTTAAATTCAAAGAATGACATCATCTTCAGAGGCAAGGATAGAATGTTTTTAGAAAAGTTGATGTCATCTTCAAAAGTAAAGGATGACATCATTTTCAAAGGAATAAATTAAATTAAATGTTTTTACAAACTTTAATGACTAACTTCAAAGGCAGAGGTCATAATGTTAATGAAACTGGGGATGTTGGCGGCATATATCTTCCATTCATGCCAAATCTCAGGCCATTGCTGGCAACTTCTGTAAAAGTTGGTGGAAATGGAAAGCTATGAGGGTCTCCTTCACTCCTCCACCCACTTTTCCAAAAAGTTGCCTGCAAAGAACAGTCAACATAGGTGAAAGATTGTTAATTTATCTGTGGTCTTATAAAATGGTGATTATGCTGAATCTTTTTTAATACTTGGTCCGTTTTGGTTTGATGAAGGATAGGAGTTCTGCATAATTGGAGGCGTTTGAGTTGTGATGCTGTTGTAAGAGGCTTTGGTATAGAGATGCAATATTTTGTCCACTCACTGTGACTGGTTTTAAATACATGGTGAAGGGCCTCATTGGCCTCTGCCTGTGGCCTTCACATTACTGACATCAGCCCTGCAAACATGCACTCACCATTAGATGGTAAATGCCACACTAAAGTGCCAAATCAAATTGTTTGTCAGTGCTATGTCAGATTTAATGCTCCTCATTTAACCCTGAATGGCTCACGTTGATGTTTTAGTGCTGACTGCACAAAAAGAGACAAAAATCTGCTGTGCTGTAGTTTTTTTCTGCAGCCTGTTGGAGTGAAGAGATCGTCTCTGTGAGGAAGTCTTTGTCTCAGCTCAGAGATAACGCCAGCTCTAAAACAAGGAATCCTTCAAATTCATGAAGTCAGCCCTAAGAGCTGAAAGAGAAGTCTAGAAGAAGAGAGTAAACCTGCAGGAATGAACTCAGATTTTGGCACAGATTTGCTTGTCCCCACAAAAATCAGGGGTGGGGTCGCCTGATTGGAGGCTTGTCACTGGAGGGTGATTTTTGGGAAAGTTTTTAGCGTTAGTGTACATGTGAAAACAGCCTTAAGTAAAGAAGAAACGAGTGGTGTAATCCTACGCCGTGGACTAAAATGAACTGAAGAAACATTCTCAGGAGATAAAAGTCTAAAACTAGGCAGAAAAATCAGCAGAGGTAAAGAGGGAGAGATGAAACCAGAGATGAAGAGTAGACAAAGAGACAGCTTATTAAGGAAGACGAGACAGATGAAGATGCTGCTGCTGGAGGGAGATCATCTCTAAACATTTCTCTCTGTGAGAGATTATTCTTCTGACTGAAAAAGGAAATCTCTTAAAAATACATCAAACTGGTGACACTTCGGCTGTTGAACTTCTCCATGTTTTATTGAATTATCGCCACTGACAGTCATCTCAAACGGAGTCAATGATCTAAATTAATGAATATACATGGGCTGCATTAGGGCTGTCAAATAAAAAACTCCTAAAACTTCCAGTTATGTCCTGTTTTAATAATGTTTTACTGGTAAATACTATCAAAAGTAACAGAACTTATAAAAATGTCAGCTCTTCAGTTTTATTTTTTAACAAAAGCTACAGAGACACAAAGATGAAGAGAGAGCAGCAGAGAAAGGATGCTTCATCATATCACTTCTTAATTTAGGCATCTAAAAGCCAATCAAGCTACAACTGCAGAGCAATAAACAGAACATTTACACATTTTAAAGTAGGTTTTACAAAAGTTGCCTTTTTTTCTTATGGATTCAGTAATGCTTCATCAAATAGAATACTTCAGACTTCATGTGATCAGAGGTATTCCTATACTGTCATTTCTGATTTTGGATTTTTATCCCCAGGAGACTGGCCATCTCAGGTGATAAGATGTGCTTGTCAGGTGCATTGGACACAGCGCTCATGTAGGACGTCCGACAGTCCTTAATAACAGCCAACACGCACCCAGTCTGAGATTGCCTTCAGTCGACAGACATTTGTGCAAACTTTGAAGAAAATCCCTAAAAATGTTCCAGAGATGTTGCATTTACAAGAATGGAATGAAAAATCGGGGGCATACAAGAGGCCTGAGTTCATGTAATCAGTTCAGTGACTCCCTGAAAGTTTTCTTCACCTTCAGAAGAATGGACTAAAGCTGTGCATCTTGGCAGGTCTCATGATTCAATTTCAGTACCACAATACATCACCATACATGATTCACCCACATCATCCCCCGTTTACTAACTGCACACAACTACTTTTTATCAAGGAGGCAAGCAGTCACATGAATATTAACCTCTGGTATCAATGTTAATTTCTTTACAAGAAGTTATTCTTTTTACATCATTCAGCCCTCTGAGCTCTCAACTATTTTTAACCCTTTAGTCTCTCCTGGACTTTTTGTCACAAAAACATATAAAATATCAGCCCTGTGGTTCACAGTCAAGCTCTAAAGATCCTTATCTTCAGGACGCCTGTGCTTTAAGAATATGTGTGCTGCAATTAACTGGAATTTTTAAAAAGTATGGAACTATAAAGACACATTTAAATCATTTTCTGTCCATTATTGCTGCTTTGTTTTCCTGTATGTTTTACACTCTTTGCTCCATTCTGCCACATTCAACCCATTTTTGCCACTTTTCCCCCTTTTAACCCATTTTTCCACTTATCAACACTTCGTTTTGCCACTTTTAAAGGTCACTTATTATGCAAAAATCACCTTTTCAGGCTTTTCTAACAAAAACATGTGCCCCTGGCCTGTTTACAATCCCCTCAAGTACCAGAAAACTCCTTCCAGCTGCCAGCTGAGAGGATGATCAGGAAAGCCACATTCATTTCCTGAGAGGGGCGGAGTCAGACAGCTCATTAACATTTAAAGCCACAGACACAGAAACAGTACATTCTGAGCAGGGCTGAAACAGAAGGGTTTTTAGTGTAGGCAAAAATCCAATACTGGGGTGTTTTTTCCATAACAAATGTCACAGGCATGTTTGGGGGTCTCTCTGAGACCAATCTAAACTTGTCTTAAAAGGGTAAAATATGTGACTTTTAACCAGTGTCTTTCTGCTTTTTGCCCTTTTCTTCTAAGTTTAATCTATTCTGCCACTTTAAACAATTTTTGCCATATTCCACCAATTTTTGCTGCTCTTTGCTACTTTTAACCCATTTTTGCCACGTTTTGATCATTTGCTACTTGTGATCTATTTTTGGCACTTCTTTTTGCCCTATTCTGCCACTTTCAACCCATTTTTTGCTGCCTTTTTTCCACTTTTAACCTTCCACTTATTTAACCCATTTTGGTTTTGTTTAGCTTGATTTTTGTCATTTTGAACTAATGTTTTATCTCTTTTCAAAATTAGTCAATTCTTTTCCATTCAACTTGTCTCAGGCTCTTCTACTTTATTTCCTGACGTTGGTAGATATTATCGCCTAGCAATGAAGTCTTTCAAATCGTTTTGCTAACATCACCAATAAGAAGGTAATTCTGTTTTTAGAAAATGGGTTTACACTAAGAAATCAAATTCATTGAGATAAGAGTGGTAATACAGGCTAAAAGAAAGCTCTCTCCCCTTTGTCCCCCCCTTATGGGTGGACATGGTTACAAACAAGAGCTGACCATCTAGATTAACATTAATTGTGAGGCAGGATGAATGTTTGTGTAAAGTTAAAAAAAATATTGCGTTCACAAAAACAGACAATCTGAAAAGGAAACTCCTTCACCTTGGCTGTCACCATATGGAGGCATAAAAAGGCAGCCTGAAGCTTTAAAATAGACTTTGAGACACATTTTTCTGCCTGTCTCTCTCCTGAAACATGATCTCCTGTATGTCTGTAGACAGCTGTATGGATTTAAATAGACGTGTTTGTTTCAGCTCTCACTCTTCTTCAGTATCAGACAGAGGGCTGAAGTGTTTGAATCTGAGGATTATCCAGACTCTGGGCCGGTTTTGTAGCATGATTTCATCGATCTCCTCGCACACATTGGGCTCAGAAAAGTCGAGGTAAGAAATATTAACTTTAAAGGTGTGAGCAGAGGAGGTGAAGAAGCAGACGGAGGAATGAGCGCGTGCAGACGGCTGGAGAGGCGGATGTGAGCAGAAACATGAAGGAGCTGTTCAGTCTGTCAATGAAGCTCAGCTGCACTCACTTATTAAAAATGTGAATAGATTCAGCTGTACACAAGCTGTCCTGATGATTCCTGCACTTTACATGCCCTCCAATAACAGGAAGACGGGGCGAGGTGGGGGGAGAGAGAGAGGAGAGGAGGACGGGGACAGGATGTGGCAGGAGAGAGTGGTGGGTGGCTGGGGGGGGGGGGGGGTCCCAATGGTGCAAACCCGCCTCTTCTATTTTTATAAAGATTCTTCTCCAAGGTTGCAGAGATTTTCCATCTTAAGGGAGAGAAAACATCCTCAACAGTACCTTCACATTATTATTACAGTGTTTACAGCTGCGTGAGATACTGTTTGAGCCTCAAAGTTTGCAGGAATTTGAGAAACTTCCAGGGTGAAAACAGGATCAAATGAATGAATAAATGAGTATGTGCAGAATGCGGCTTCAGCTTGTTCAGTTTAGTAACAGCAGCAGGAATTAAACAATCTTTTTACCCCTTTGTTCCACCACTTGGGACTGAAAATCTCGGTCCAGGACAAAGAGGCTGAAAAAACATGGTGCAAAGGCTGGGAGTCATCATTTGAGATAAAGTTAGCCATCAGCTGTAAGTGTGATGTAAACAGCGAGAGCTGCGGCTCAGCAATCAGCTGGCATGACCCGGTGAAGTAAAGACATAGAATTCACCTAAATCCCTCCGTTTGTCTCTCTGTGTCTGCATCAGCATGTTAAAGGTGTTAAAGGCTAACTGGATGTTTGTGTGACACTGAAGTCATCTCCAGGTTAAAAGTAAACAGGCGTGACCTTTACTCCCACAGTTCACCACAATAAGCAGCTCTGACCTCCAACCTCTACCCAACAGGTGACCTCACAGGTGGGCGGAGCCTCTGTGACTTTAAAGTGTCAGTGATCCCTCAGCTCAGAGCTAACTCCGCCCAATTCAAGATTTCAAAAAATGCATGGAAAGTGGGCAGTTTCGTACTGAGAGGAGGGAGGGGAAAAGTACATTTTTGTTTTTGTTTTTTTTTTTTTAGAGGACGGGGTTTTCAAGATGAAGCGGGAGTGACAGTGACTTCCCCTTGCCAGAAAGCGACACAGAGTCCCGCAGCACTGCTGCCTCAGAGTGACACTTTGAGTTTGAGGATTTTTCCCCTCCAGAGTCCCCTGAAGCAGGCTGTGGAGTGATGGTGGACCGTGGTGGTCCTTAGCACCTATTTGCGCCGTTTGCTCCAGCACAGGCGTTACTAAAGCCGGAGCTCTCAGAACCGAAGCAGTGCAGGTGGTAGGTTTCTACATCACATAAGCCCCGCCTTTCCAGAAAAGATTTTTCAAGGCAGATGTCCGTTTTAGCTAATAAAAGGATGTAAATGCAGATTTTTTTAATCAGTTTGGGTCAAATGTCAGAAATAATACCAGCATTGATGTGTTTTATCATAGTTCTGTCAGATATTTCAGTGTACAAAAAATGTTGAAGTTTTCACTACTTCTTTAATCTGCTCAAACTATAACTCACCTGTGAGAGAGGGAGGGGATAGAGATGGGCTGAGCTGCATTAAAGGTCCGGGAAACTGAGTGGGAATTTATGAGAGCATCAAAAAGATAGGCTGCTCCACTCTGCTTGCCGAGTCTCTGGGTATGTGCGCTTGTGTGTTAGTGTGTGATGTAGTGTTATTGTGCGTGTGAGCATGCATTGCAGCAGTAAAGGCTGATTTGCAGGCTGGACTCCTCTCTGACTTCATAGTGCATCAATCACGGCTCGTCTCATTCCCTAAATGTCAGCAGCTTTACGACAAAACAAGAACGCCACATCACTCACATCAGACGAGGCCGCTGCTACGACCCGAGGAGAGGAGCGCTCTACTTTCACACGTGTTTCAGTCTCTAAAGTCTTTAAAAGCAAAAATACAGATGGCTGTTCTAGAATATTTGGACTATTTAAAGAGAAGCGGCAAAATAAATGAAATGTTATCACTGCAGATCAAATCTAAAGGGCAAGCAAACGTGGGAAAGAGCTGCTGATTATCCTGTTTCCAAATCTAACTCTATCTGGTTGTTTCCTGACTTTAAAAACTGCAGATGCATCAGGCCAAAATTCACCAGGTAAATTGCTCACCTATTTTACCACAACATCGAACACTGAGGACTATCTTGCTAAATACAAAATCAGTACAAGTTGTAAAGTACCAATGTCTGGATTTAGAGCAATTTAGCAACGCCATTTTACAACTGGGGATGGGATTTTACTCTCAAGTATTTGTACGAACTTAGCGAATGACTTCACACTGATTATAAGTACCATAAAAAAACAAGTATACAAGCTTCACAAATGCCATCAAAACTTAATGTAGGCACATCTCTAGTCTCAGTTCAGTTAAAAGCAGGCTGATCTTTTCCACTTTGGCATCTTCACAAACTTGTGTGCAAGGTGTCCCAGGTTCAGATCCCGGATGAGCCCCCAGTTTGTCATGACCTGGTTCAAAAGACCTGACAACTAAGGGAGAAATACAGTTTGACTGTAAAGAGAAGACATTTTATTACATAAATATGAAAAAAAAGGATTGGCAACATGTGTAAAATGGGACAGGAACAGGGTGCAAGGAGGGCTCTGCCTGGATGTTTCAGGGTAGAGTCCTACCAACATCGAAGTGGCAATCTGACGGACCAGCATGCACCTCTGTTGCCTAATAACTTTATGAGCTGAAGTTTCTTTTTGCTCTAAACTGAACTACACATGGTGTGGGTACTACACTGGAGCTGCTCTATAACGTATAGAATTGCATCAAACAGAAGGGTATCGCATCATTTCAAATTATATTGCACCACATTGCAGTGTTGTATCATACACTTTCACCCGTTCATTCCGTAGAGCAATCATGAGGTCAGGCACTGATGTTGGACCAGAAGGTCTGGCTCACAATCTCTGTTCCACTTCATCCCAAAGGTCCTGGATGGGGTTGAGGTCAGGGCTCCATGTGGACCAGACAAGTTCTTCCACACTGAACTCATCAAACCATGTCTTTATAGTCCTTTTTTGTGCACTGGGGCACAGTCATGTTGGAATAGAAAAGGACGTTCCCCGAACTGTTGCCACACAGTTGGAAGCAAAGCGTTGTCCAAAATATCTTGATATGCTAAAGCATTAAGATTGGCCTTCACTGGAGATAAGGGGTCTAGCCCAAACCCTGAAAAACAGCAACATACCATTATCCCTCCTCCACCAGAGAAGCGTGATTGGTCACTCTACAGAACACATTTCCACTGCTCCACACTCCAGTGTCGGTGTGCTTTACTCCACTCCTTAAATGTTTTTGGTTTCAGTGCTGTTGGATATCAGGATAAACATTTACATGCACAGTGTCACTGGCTTCCCTCCTCATTATTTCACTTCTTTGAAATAAAAAGCAGCCAATCAGCAGCCAGGGAAGTTCCACACAACTCAGAAGACATTAAAGTAAAAGATTTTTTATAAACAGGGTTATCAGAGTCAGTCTGACATAAAGAGCTTACACTGCTGCACCAAAGTTCATTTAACTTTAATTTTATGTCTGGCTCTTTTCTCTTTTTAAAAGGAGAAATCAATGAGTGATACAGGTTTATTATGTTAGTTTCCTTAGAGATGTGACCTTATAACCTCCGGAGACCTTGCATGTACACATGAGGACATCACCTTTATGGCTTACACATACATTCACAACATAGTCATTATTTCTGCTATCAAAGGTTTTGAGATAATTGTCCAGAATGTCCAGTGAAATCAAAGTTATTTGAAATGTTGGGAAACTTGTCATGACACTTCAGGAGTTCTCATGAGATATTTAGGGAATCAGTGGATATTGGGAGAGTTTGGAAATTTGGATTTCTTAGTATATGCTTTGAAATTATTTTGGAAATTTCATGGAAATATGGAAATCTTTGTTTGGATGTTTGGGGGAATTTGTTTGGAAATTTTCTGGTATTTTCATGAAATTTCAGAATTATTTGTAAAAGTTTTGCAATTAAGGAGAAGGGGTGTCATTAGAAATGTTCAAGAATCTCATGGAAATTTCAGGCAATTTGTTTGGATGTTTGGGGAAATTTTCTCACATTTTCATTGAATTTTGATGAAAGCATTTGTAAATTCTGGGAAATTAATAAGGAAATTTGAGGGGAAATGGGTTGCACAGGGGTGCAGCGGTTAGCGCTGTTGCCTTACAGCAGAGGTTCCTGGTTTGCTTCACTGTCAGGTTCTTTCTGTGCGGAGTTTGCATGTTCTCCCCGTGCATGTGGAGAACCACCAAAAACATGCTCGTCAGGTTAACTGGTAACTCTATAAGTTGGCCGTAGGTGTGAGTGAGAGCATGCATGGTTGTTTGTGTCAGCCCTGTGATTGGCTGGTGGCCAGTCCAGGGTGTACCCCGCCCCTCACTAATGACAGCTGGGATCAGCTCCAGCCCCCCACGATCCCCAACAGGATAAGCAGTGTAGTAAATGGAAGGATGGATTTAAGGGGGAAACTGATTTGAAATATTTGGGAATTTGCTATAATTTTTTTCTGGAATTTACAAGTAATTTTGGGAAAATTTTCTACTAGAATGTTTAGGCTTTATGCTCAAGTTTCACTGAAGCATTTTGGGACTATATAAGAAAATTTCAAAGACACGTTAGGTTATTTTTATTTTAGGGAACTTGTGTGGAATTTAGAAAGGAAAATGTCTTAGAAATTCAGAACTTTAAGCAGCTATTCTATTCCTGCTTGGCCTTGACCAGTCCTTATGGTCCATCATCAAAATATGAAAAATGACTCCCCCACCCCTCTCTCAGTGACTGGCACCATTTCTGACAGACTGAAGACCCCCAACAACTGACCAACTGGCCGACAAACCCCAAGCGTATGCTCAAAAACCGATCCAGGTCTGGATTTTCTGCAGAAACAAGACTCTTGAGAGATTAGTGGACATCATTTTGGTAAAATCTACCTCCTGTTCAAAGACAAGGCAAAGCCTTTAAACTGATCATGTCCTGCTGATCCCAAAGAAGAGGGAGAAACCAAGAATGTATTCTAAAGAAAAGCTTAGGTCTCTGGAGTAAAGCAGAGTTTTAACCCTTCCATAACAGCACAGGAGGAGTCTGACACAGAGACAGACATGTAGTGGAGTATTTAGGACAGCGTGGCTCCAATCATGAATCATCCCCACTGCTCCGTTGCTCTAAATTAAAAACACCATCTTTAGTGTCCGCCTGCAGGCCTTCGCTCCTCTCTGTTTGTTTTCTCCAACTTTTACTTCCTTTTCCTGTCCTCTGGTTGGTGTCTCATTGTTTGTTTTAATTAGCTGACTTTTTTTGCACTAACTGCAGAGTCAGGGATCTTCAAAGTTTCTGCAGCCTGGTTTTTCATCTTTATAATCTGTCTCATTAATATGCAAAAGTTTAAACGTCTGCCACAAACAGACAGAGAGCAATAAAGGGAGGACACCACCATAATCATACTAACATGCTGGCAAAGCTTCAGCTCTGAAACTCTGCCAATCTATTTGGACCACTGAGACTGTTATTATGAGTTTCCTGCAATTTTTGTTAATTAAAAACAAGAAACTGTCCACTATTGGGCCTCTAGGACTTCATTTAGATGACCAGGATGATGCAGACAGTCGACCTGTTGTTTCTTCCCTAGTTGGGTTTTGAGATGCAATTAAATGGAGCAACAGAAAAGACCAACACTGGTGTTAAACCGCTGCATGTGTGCATCTCTAATCCTGAAACCCTTAAACATTCATTCCTGGTTCAGAACTAGATCTCCATCTGTGACAGTTGAAATGCAGCTCTTCAGAGACATGCTGTCTGTTTGAGCTGTCTAGTACGCTGCACACTCACTCTACAGGAGTCAGCAGAGACAAAAATTCAATTAAATATCTGACATTTAACAACCAAACAACCTGAGGCATCAATGAATGGAGGACAAAACCTCTGAGACGAGAGGAGGAAGAACAATGGAGGAAACCGAAGCAGATATTTCACCTGCTCACCCACCTTTCCTACCATCCCTGTGTCCCTGTTTCTGCTTCTATTTCTCCCTCTTCCTTCCCCCCTTTTTCATGTCCCCCCTCTCTCTTCCAGAGCAGTTATGTAAGGAAACACAGCGTGCAGCTTATTTACACTCTCATGGGGATTAGACAAACGCTCGGACATGCTAACACCTGCAGCGCTCACTGAGAGTCTGCAGAGACACATGGGGAGAGCTCTGCAGAGAGGGAGCCTACAACACTGAAGCACAGAGAGAGACGGGGGGAGACGCTCTCTGATGTATGAGTGCAGCAGGAGCAGCTAACAGGCAAACAAAGATAAAGACATCTCTACATCAGTTTGGAGTGTTTCTATAAATATTTAACCTACTGTTGTTCTCCTGAATAATGACGATGAACGATGATAAAGATCCTGACCGTTCAGCTAAAGGACGGACCAAGAAAATAAAACATGATGACCATAATCCCCCCTCCACCAAACTTTACACTTGGCACAATGCAGTCAGACAAGTACCGTTCTCCTGGCAACCACCAAACCTAGACTCATCCATCAGATTGCCAGATGTAGAAGCGCGAAACGTCACTACAGAGAACGCGTCTCCACAGCTCTAGAGTCCAGTGGCGGCGTGCTTTACACAACTGCATCTGACACGTTGCATTGCACTTGGTGATGTATGGCTTGGATGCAGCTGCTCGGCCATGGAAACCCATTCCATGAAGCTCTCTACGCACTGTTCTTGAGCTAATCTGAAGGCCACATGAAGTTTGGAGGTCTGTAGCGATTGACTCTGCAGAAAGTTGGTGACCTCTGTGCACTATGCACCTCAGCATCCACTAACCACGCTCCATCATTTTACGTGGCCTACCACTTCGTGGCTGAGTTGCTGTCGTTCCCAATCGCTTCCACTTTGTTTTAATACCACTGACAGTTGACTGTGGAATATTTAGGAGCGAGGAAATTTCACAACTGGACTTGTTGCACAGGTGGCATCCTATCATGCTGGAATTCACTGAGCTCCTGAGAGCGACCCATTCTTTCACAAATGTCTGTAGAAACAGTCTGCATGCCTAGGTGCTTGATTTTATACACCTGTGGCCATGGAAGTGATTGGAACAACTGATTTCAATTATTTGGGTGGATGAGTAAATAATTTTGGCAATATAGCGTATGTCAGCAGAGCCACTCATAAAGGGGGATAAAGGGGAGGGCTTTCTGGGGCCCAGCCAAATGGCGGCCATGGAGGGATTTTATAGAGTTAATGAGTGATGAGCATATTTTACATTTGACCTGAATAATAACCACTGTAATCAAAGCAAGAAAAAATAATTATTTGTTTATTTATCTATTTATTTGAGCTGTACTACTGTACTACATTATAGCCCTATTTTCAAAATGTAAACCCTTTTTCTTAAAACAGAATTGCCTTTTTATTGATAATGTTAGAAATGTGGATTATTACAAACTAAAGCATTTGGAAAGTAACTTCAGACTTCATAGATAAGATGATATGCAAAGTAAAAGGAACTGAAATAACTTAAATGGCAAAAATTAATTTAATTTCAGAAAGATGTGAAAAAAAAGAAACCGAAAATTGGCCAAAAGTGGCTAAATTTGGCAGGAAAAAAGTGGTAAAGGTAGAAAAAGAGTAGCAAAAGGGACAAAAATGGGCAGAAAAAAATAGTTAAAGGGGGTTAGAAAGAAGTAATAATGGGTTCCAGGAGCAAATTATGCAAAAAAGTTGAAAAAACAGGGTGTCAAAAGTAGCGGTCTCATGGTGGTGATTAAAAACACACTGTGTTTTTTTAAAATACCCCAGAATACATGAAACTCACTCTACTCTACTACATGAAACCCTCTGCATACAAACATAAAGATCATGGGTATCAGACCCCTTAAAGCAACAATAATGACTGTATGAAAACCTGAATCAGCACCAAGACTGGTCAGATATAAAGGTCTAAGTATTCTGAGATAAAGAGGATCTTAAATACACAGGATAAAGGGTTAAATATGAGACAAAGTAAAGAAAAGGAGCGAGGTCCTGCAGGTTAGAAGTGCCTGAGCTCTCCTGCTAATGCAGCGTTTCTTTTCCTCCTCAAAAAGATAATTCATCAAACTCCTTTAACTCTTAGCTCCACGCCAACAGAGCCATTTCATTAAGCTTTATCCACTCCTGATAATTACTCTAATTTATTTCTCTTCACTAACATCTCACAGAGCAGGAGAAGTAAGACGATGATGAAGCGTTTTATGAATAAATGCTCTTTTTGGAAGTAACGGCACTAAAATAAATCAGCTTTAAGAGCTGCAGAGTCCACAGAAAGGAGAGCAGGCTGTTTCTTCACTGCTAAAAGTGGGAGAGCAGCACGCTGTTAGAGCAGATTACAAACCAACAATGTCACCACCATCATCATCATCATCATCATCATCAGCTGTCAATCAGATTATCCTCTACCTCTGCTCCATCAGACCCTTGTGTTCCTGTTAAGGTGGCGTGTTTGAGAGGATTTAAAGGGAGGACCGTGTGACACCTCAGATGTGTTAAAGCCGATCAGAAAAAAAAAGATAAAAACATTTATGAGGATTTAAAGAGTAAACGCTCCATTTCTCTGCTCCATGTCTCTGTCAGATTCTGCTTCAGTTCCTGTACATTTAAAGAGTTGAAACATTATCTTTGGAGCACAGATTTCAGCGAACAGTCTCTCAGCGGCTTTCCCCTCACCTTTATGCCCACACATTCACAAAGGAGGATTTAAGCTCAGACTTTGCCTTAACTGCTAATAACTTGACTTACAATCACCCAGAGAGACACAAAGGAGATGGAGAGGGAGAGAAAAGGCAGCTGATGTAAGAAAAGATGGAGTCTGTGCTTAAATTCCATCTCGGCACCCCTGTGAAAGCCATTCACGGCCTCGCTGAGCTCCACGCTGCAGGACAGAGTCAGAGAAATGTCCACAGTTCAGGCCGCTGTGATTATGAAGACCAGTCTTTGTGTGCAGCGTGGATTAATGTGGTCCGCTCTGGTTTGGTCTGGTCTGACGCCCACCAGGGTCTGGGCCTGAGCTGGCCTGTGGATCAGGGCCAAGGCAGCAACAAATGAACAGGATCAGGAGGAAATGGGTTGGAAACACAAAAGCATGGTTTAGAACTGCCTCTTTACATGTGATATGATAGCTGATATCCTGATGCTATACGCCATAAGGGAAGGGCAGTTTTACAAACATTTGACTTAAGCCTGATTTAAACTTGCATCGACTAAATGATGTAGGTCTGTGGAGCAAAGATCTGCAGACAGTAATACAACTACTCAAATGTACTCAGTGACAAGTGAAAATATCAGGCACACATTTCCTCATTCATGGAAAAAAATGTTTCTGCAATGGTTAATACACCAATATGTAGAAGCTCTTTAACCCAAATGATATTTTTAATGCTAAATACAATTATTATTGTTATCCATGAATTTTTAAATTTACTAATTTTCCCCCCAAAAAAATGAAAAAATAGTAAAGCACATTAATATTTCTTGATTAATATGTCAAATTATAGTTGTTTACTTGCATTCCTGAAAGGAAAAATTAGTTTTAGTGGTTGAATGTTATGCTTGATTGATTTCTGACTTCACAGAGAAGCCCAGTGAGCCAGCTCAAATTTGGGTGAATTCAGTTTGAAATCCCTCATTCCTGTTCAAAATGGTAAAACGTCAGAGCTCACTGAAAATGAAAGAGTCCGCATTAAAGCACTTCATGATGCTCGATGGTCTTTGAGACAAATATGACAGTTAGACAGACAGACAATATAAAGTTAGATTTGAGTTAAATATTAATAGAATACAAGTTTGCTCCAGTGTTTACTGGAAGAGGAGAAGAAGATAAAGATGAAAAGGAGAGAAAAGATGAGAGGGTTGAAAATGTAAATGTGTGAAAATCTCTGAGTGGCTTTAACTTTAAACGGGTAAAATGAGGCAAAAGAAAAACTATTTTTAGAAGAGAGACGTCTATCACTTTAAAAAATCCAATTTAAGACTTTTTAAGACCTGAACTGAGAAAAATCATCACCATCTTTTGGGCAGTAAAAGGTCAAAGATGAAAAATGTATGAGATTTATCAATACACCAAACTAGGGCAGAATTTTCTGATTTAATGATTTAGTATCATTAAAGCTCAAATTTGATGATTTAATTTAATTCCTCTATTTATCAACACGCTGTATACAGATGTTTATCACACATTTTAGCAAGTTTAACTACTAAAGCAGAATGTAGAATAATGCTTTTGTCAGGACAACCATTACATAAGGGTGGGTTGCATCAGCTTTTACGTGGGTAACCTGTTATCCCAGATGTTAGAGAACTGGATGAGTGTTTTATAACAGGACAGAGTGTATTTAATTACAGTGAGTGAGATCAAATCAAAGGTCTGAGGTCCTCCTCCAGGAAATTTAGAATATCCTTCACTTACTTCCCTGAATTCTTGAGAATATTTCTTCAACAATTTTTTGGAGACTTTTCAAGAAATTTCATGCTCTGCAGGAACACTGCACAATGAAGTTCACTTTACAAATATCACAGAGAGCCAACGAGGAGCCAGTGTGTCACACACATACAAAATTACAAACTATCACGCGTGTGAGAGGAAAGAGAGAAGGGAAAGGAGGGGAGAGGCAGCTGATATCTGAAAGGATGAACAGAGTAAATGCTCCTGTGTCTGCTCGTTGCAGGGTTAGGTTTTCACACACCAGAAGATTTCAAATCTTATATGATTCTAGACATGGGAGATCACAGACAAAACGACAAATTTAACCGATTTTTCATCTTATAATCCTCTGAGCACAAACTCACTCAGCCAGACTGCAAGACCACTGGAGAGCGCACACCTGCCAATGACCTCATGTGAGTTAGCTTCAGTGCTGCAGACAGACAGGCAAGTCTCCCCTGTGCTTTCTGACTTTCATCAAGACTCTGCAGAATAAGTTAACCACTTTTATTTGCAGCATTGAGAGTAAATGCTAATGCATTTATACATTTTGGGACACGGCGGTATTGCATCGGCCCTTGCCATTATACGGTTTGTTGGCATCACTGTCACTGAATTGATTGCAACTCTGAGCAAAGACTGTAAGGAGGTCAGATCACTCACTCCTCATCATCCTCCACGCTGGAAAACAATGCACTGTACATGTTCAGAATAGAAACTTGCATCCAATGAACAGTCGGAAATTAAATCTGTCACTGACAAATGATGTCAGCGAAATATGTTGACAATCTGCTGCATCCCTACTCCTCTGCTTCAGTTGATTCAGCTGGTTTAATGATTTATAAGTTAACAATACAAGCCTAGAATCAATGCAAAACAAAATATGATTCAGTATTTTACAGTGCAGCCCTGGTGGTTGCTAGGGGAGTATTTTGATATTTCTTTGGCTTTTTGAGCCTCCTGTAGCTCCATACTCCATGCCCATCCTCGTCTTCATAAATAGACTTTAGCTTTAACATTTAATTACTTAAATTTCCGTCCTTTTCTAATGACTGTAGTTTTATTTTTAGGTTTTTTAAATGACTAATTTCTATCTATTAGGTTTAAGCATCAAGGACATGTGCAGCCAGAAGCAGCCACAGAAATCCAATCTCTGATAGTGCGACAGCAAACATACTCAGTGTTTCAATGAAAGCTAATGCAGCCTGAGGAAATCACTATAGCAGGAGGGACGGCAAGTTTAACAGCGAGGTCAAAAAGCGAGCTGATGACGGGGAGAGGAAGTGATTGGAGCGGAGCTGGCGTGAACGTGGGAGGAAGAAAAATGGAGAGGAAAGAAAATCCTCCGTCTGATCCCCCGAGTGTTTCAGGTCGGAGCCAAGAGGTGAAATCTGCTGCTGAGGCAGTTTCAGACAGAGAGAGGGAGAGGAGGCTAGCAGTGGATTAACCGGCTGATTTGGTGCCTAACTTTGACTAAAGACCCAATCAGAGCGGAGACGAATGATCGTTATTTACCCAGGAATGGAAGTAATTAAAGATAGATTCACTCAAATCGAAGCAACGAGACCGAAAACAGAGAAACAGGAAGTGCAGCTGAACTCTTCAGTCCGTTTTTATCCATGAGATATCTGAGATTTTATCTGCTCATTTTGATATTTTTAGTTATACTGTAAAATCCTCGTACAAGCTAAGAGATAGAGGTTTACATGAGACAAACTCATCTACTGTCTACATCAGCGACAAAACCATGATCCCAAAGTCCAGAGCACTGTGTGGTCCTGGTTGAGTTTGTACATGACCTACTGAATCATTGATGACTCTGATGGACCATTAGCTCCATGTCATCATCGTCTGCTGAATCATTGATCAGCCCAGGGGCCGCTACCATGAACAAAGGGGCCCGTTAGGAAGCATTTAAGGACCTTCCACCCCCCCCACAAGCCCCCACCCCCACCCCCAGTGATACGACATGTTTAACGCCAGCTGACCCCAGCAGAAGCTTCCAGAGGTTCAGAAACATTCTGATGAGTTCAGGTGTGATGGATTACAGAGAGGATGCAGGTATTTACAGTCCAGATTCACCTGGGGTCACCTTACTCACACAGAGCTGCCTCTGCAGCATGTTTAGACTGCCATCCTGCAGGTCAGCCCAGGTCAGAAGCTTTGACTACGGAGGACAGAACCAATATGAGATAAAGATGAACGACCACAGAGATGATCAGAAATCACAGAAACAGCTCCAACACACTAACACTTCCTTTGGTTCCTCCTCCATCACTGAAGGAGAAAAATATTTGATTTTAGATAATATTCAAAATGACCACCATTACACAGTCATTTTAACCAATACTAATTTAACATGTAAATGTAATTAAGATTTATGCATAAGGCCAGTATTTACTGCAGATGCAGACTGATGTTTACAACAAATTCTAACAGTCAATATAGGGCATTACCAACATAGGCTAAATTTACAGTGGATTATAGCTGATAATAACAGCAAAAATAGGCACATTGACAGATAACAAAAATCAGTAATTACATAATTACAGCCAAAGTAGGGCAGTATTCACAGCCAATATCAGCCAATATTTAGAAATGCACAATATTGGATTTTTACCAGTATCCGATATGCCGATATTTAAAACTCATTTTGGCCGATACAATATTTAATTACATTTTTTCCACTGTAAAAAACACCAATTCCATCCTGTACTACAAATATCTATTTTTTAATATTGGTTGTCATTTTTTTAGAAACTGACTAAACATTTGTTTTTTATCAGAAATGAAGGATTTATTGTTTTTTTCAAATACAGCCATACACTATTGAATAACTTACAGTAATGTCTTTGGGTTACACCTATCCATTACATGCTACATGTATTTTTAACAGCACAGCCAAAGTCATCTGCATCTCTGAGGACAATAAACAGCAGCAAAATAACCTGCTGACACTGAGCTCCACAGCGCAAAAAAGAAATAGCTTCTAAATTTAGATTGATTCTCCTTAATACTCAGACGGTTTGCAGGATGGCTCCCTGAGATACCCCTGATAAAGGGCTTTAAATAACAACAAGAAGACAGATTCTTAAATGCAAAAAGCTCTAGCTATAGTTCAGAGCTCAAATATGATTTTAAGAGGAACAAAAGAAATAAAACTTCAACTGAAGTAGTTCTCCTGATTCTGCTTTAAACAGCGCAAACTAAGCAACCAACTTTAACGGGCATTTCACTGTAAATGGTTCTGTAACAACCCAGTGACACCCACATCTCCAATGCTGGAGACAGGACACCTGCAGAGTGTGTGCCATGCACAGGAGACTTGGCACAAAGAAGTCCGTCATTGCTTTTGCCATGTTTCACACACTGTCACCTTGCATGACATGCTTGTTGCTTGTTTCGATTTTCCATACCTGAAACATGTTGTCAAAAGCAGCTGCAATTGCGGCTGCTAAGAGAGCACTCCTGTGAGTGTAGGACAGGCTCTTTAAGAGTGAAATCCTCATCTATCCACTGAGTCAGTGAGGCTAAACATGCTAAAAGGACAAACACTTGATGTCCATATATCTGTGGTGAAGCTAATATGTTCAGCTTTAACGAGGAGCTTCTCTACGTGACTGGAAACAAAGTTTTTCAGTTCAGGTAAGGCTGTAAGTGCCTGCTAGGTATAACGTAGCGGGGCTTTAAATGCATCATTAGCCCGCGGGAGCCCATTTATTCCACCACGCTGAAAGGCTGATTATCAAGAGCTACAAATTCAATGATTTTCCTGTTCAGCTCTTTACCTTTGGGTGGTCGCTGCTGTATTTTTTAGTTTTATTGAATGACTTAAGTAAAGGCTGTTGACGAGTTTTCCCTGGCATGAAATTTGGTCATTCTTTATCTTAAGAAAGTCCTTGTAGTCATCAGGATGACGCAAAGATGCAAAATTGAACAGGTGGTGTTAAAGGCATATTGTCGAGTCCTCCTCGCATCACATGAACTTCACAAGCAATGCAAACAGCTACTTTGCTGTCTTGTTCCCACACCTCAAACCTCCCATACAGCCGACATGTTGAGTTTGTTGTTGTCGGAGCACGTCCAGCGTCATTGCATGCGTATATTTATGACGTCACATTATCGGCTGTACAGAACGGCGTAAGTTAATTATCGGCTGATACCGATAATTAACTTTTTAAGCTATTAACGGCCAATGCCGATATACTGTTGATAATATCGTGCATCCATACCAATATTCACAGCCAACATGGGCTTATATTTACATCCAATATAGGCCACCATTTTCAGCCAATATAAGCAGATATTTGTAGCCAATAAAGGCCAATATTTAGATCTAATAAAGGCCGGCATTTACAACTAATATAGGTCAATCTGTGCTGCAAGTACAGGCTGATATTCACAGCCAATGCAGACAGATATTTATATCCACTTTAGGCAGTAATGACAGAATTTAAGGCCAATATTTAAATCTAATAATGGCCTTTATTTACAATTGATATAGGCTGTTGTTGACAGTCAAAATAGGTCAAAATACATTAAAAATAAGCCAATATTTACAGCTGATATAGGCAGGTATTTACAGTAAACATGGGCCGATTTTTACATCCAATATAGGCTGACATTTAGAGCCATTGTTGGCAAATATTTACAGCCAGGAAATACTGGTCTATACTTTCTGTACAGCAATGGAAATTTCTCCTCAGAAAGGCTTCTATTTTGAAAAGCATAAACCTGAAATGTAACTGTGCTGTGTGTATCTTCTCTGAGTCATGATGTCTACTGATGTGGACATAAACTTTTGCTAAAACCTGGTAAACACGGCGCTTAGTTATATTTTTCTGTCTATTTTGTCTGAGAGGTGAACCTTATGGAAAAAATAGGCGAACCTTTAGTTCTCTAGATTCACGGCATGTAAGACATGCTGGGGCAAACACAGAAACCTGAAAGCTCCGACTTGTTGACATGCACACTGAAATGAAAACCAAGCCATGAAGCAGCTGAGACACAGCCAGTCCAAATGCTCTACAACCCACCGCCAAGCTGTCTGAGTGACATAAAAAGCTCCACACCACAGTATTTGATACATTAATCACGCCACGTATCAGATCAGTAATCAAATTTGCTGCCAACACTTGAACTTTTCATCAGTTTTATCGATGTGTTGTTGCAGTCCTGGTTGTTCTGTTTCTTATTCATGTGGAGTGGGAATATTTACAGGTTGTGTTTCACCACAAGGCTGAACATAAAATACCCCACTAACAACCTTTACTGAACAAGGATGGAGAAAAAAAGGCTTTATTTAGGTCCAAACATGTTAATTCTTCTCTTAATGCTCTTAGTTTTCTTAGAACTGTTGCAGCTTTCAGCCTTTTACCATAATTTTACAGCACTGACTGTCAGCTCACTGTCATCAGTCTCAATTTTATAAAAATCTTCTAAAATGAAACTAAACATAGAAACCAAGTGTTCCCTTAGTGCAAACATATCTGAAATGTTCAGAAAGATTTCATTTAGCAGATGGAGCCATCTAAATGTTGATGAGGATATCACATTTTTTTAATATTTACCCTCTTTAGATGAGCCAACATCAGGATTTTAATCTTCATAACAGCTGAACTAACAGGATTTAATATAGGATTGTTAATCACACTAATTAATCATTTAGATATAATTGTTACACGTCTCTAAATGATGGTTTTAATCAGCTGTTCTGTAGCGTCGGCCTCTCATTAAAAACAAACAGAAGCCTGATGATGTTTTATATTCATTCATTCAGCCCATCCGTTCCCTCAGCTCAGAGTTTTACATGAAAAAAGGAGGAAATAATAAATGATGCCAATAATGAGAAGCTCATGAGGACGATGAAGCTGTCATCAGGGTTCACATCCAGGATGCAGAATAATTTAACAGCCGCCATGTCTGAGAAGAAAAACAGATTAAACATGAGCTGTATTTTTCCCTGCAGCAGAAATCAATACTTAGAAATACTAATCAATAACTTTGATCAGATAGGATCTGATCATGTGGAGTCATGTTTCCTCTGCCTCAAATCAGGTTAGGTACACCCTGAGATACCCGAACAACACCTAACCCTTACATGGGACCATAATTTTAACAACAAAACAGCAAAGTTTGCTGCTAAGGGTCTTAGCCTTCAGCTACAAAAAAGAAAAAAGTCCTAGCTGAATACTGCATCGAGTAAATCAGGACCATACTATATGAAAACCATCAGTGTGGGGTGTTTTTATGGAGTTTAAGGTTAAAATGAGGACAAATCTGAGCTCTGTGTCCTGGGTTAAACTTAAACAGCAGCCAGCACCACAATAAAAACAGCAACTACACCAAAACCAAAGATATTCTACTCTAAATCAAACCTCCATGATCCTTGGCTGCTACAACACCAGAAATCTAAACTCTGACAGCAAACCCTCAACATCCTTCTCTTAAAAACACATACTCTAAAAAAAACAGAGCACAGAGCTTCAGAACGGACAGATCGATGAAATCAATCAAAGTTTGATTAACTCTGTGCTGCATTTAAATAATGAATGCAAAGAGACGAGCCTCTGCTGGACCCTCACCAACAAAACAAGCAGGAATTTGTCTTTCACTGATGAAGAGTCCGACCTCGTCTTTCACGGCCATTAATCACCATCAGAGAGCGGGAGCTCTGCAGAGGGAATCTGCACACTGGTCAGCATATTGGCTCGCCGTTTGCTTGCCGCTCGCTCCGGCTGCAGTCTATAAAAGTTAATGAGCCCACTGAGTGGACACGTTTGGCACACACGGATCTGCACACTCACTGACACACATTTACACACATATAGATGGGCAATGTGGACAAAAACCATATCTTGATATGTTTAAGCTGAATGACCATACACGTTATATACAGTTAACTTTCTCTGCAAATAAAGGACAAATGGTCGTCACAATACCACAAGTATATGATTGTAGTAAAATCAAACTGACATCTGTTCAATACCACAATGACAAAAGTAGAAGTCTACGACAACCTGTATTGGAAAAATTTTAATTTTACTGTACAAGTAAGAACTCGATGAGTCTTTCTTAAGCAAAAATCGCGTGTACTGGAGCACGAAAGCAATCCTGGTCAAGTACAGGGTGCTTCAAAGATTTTTTTTTACAAATGATTTAAAAAAAAAAAAAAGCTCCTTAAATTAGGAAAAAATAGTAAAACCAGTTTTCAACTGTTGCAAATACATTTGTGCAATTTAGGAACTTAGTGATATTTAGTCATATGTCTAACCAAAACAGAGTCAAAAACACACACATTTACTGGCGAGTAGGAAGTGAAACCCCCATTCTTTGAAGTTCCAACCACTTTTCCAAAGACTGCCAATGTATTTGTGCAATTTAGACCATTTACAGGAGTTAGCCTACAATTTTTGAACTCTAACGGCAACAAATTGCCCAATACTCAGTGTCTAGGATTTTTATTTTGTTGCCATGGTATCAAAAGGATATTGATATAATTTGAATTTCCATCAGGACCACTATATCCATCCATCTTTATTTCCATCCATCCATCTACTGTATACAACCATCCATCCATCTATCTGTACAATCATCCATCTTTATTTCCATCCATCCATCAATGCATCTATCTATACCATCCATCCATCTTTTTTTTACACCATCATCCATATTTGTATCTATCCATGCATCCATTTATATCATCCATCCATCCTTCCAATTTCTACTTGATTATTTTACAAAAAAGCTATAAGAATTTTCTGTAGTCGTCAATATAGGTATCCATCAAACTCGTTATTCAGTTAAAACTGCTGAAATTTCATGAAATAGTTGATTACAATATTCTGCAATTATATAAAAAGCTTATAAGAAATGATTTCCTGCTAACATCCAGCAAAGATTTGAAACAAGAGAAGGCGGCTTAACTTTAAAGGAACAGAGATCTTTCAAAAAAAAAAAAAAAAAGGTTTAGAACCAAATGTTTTGTTTCTATGAAAGGAATCAGTTTATGGAACAATCTTGACAAAGAAACCAGAAAGTGTACATCAATTATTCTGTTTGAAAGAAATATTAAAGCTAGCATGACGAGAGAGTAAGATGAAATAAGATAATTTTTTTGTGTCATGGTGACATAATCTTGATTTTGTGATTGTAATTCTAACTTATGAACTGGTATCAGGATCTGAGCAGCTTTTTTAGCCTGCAGCTTCTTTGTTCTGTTTCATATTTTTTATCATGCATGTATGTGATTTGTTGATTAATGTTTTGTGAAAACTGGGCAGATATTATAAGATCATTCTTCTTCCTGCTCTTTTTCATTCAAAGTGGAAGATTTTACCTTGGATATTGTTTTGTTTCACTGAATGAAATAAACATATAGATAAACCAATACAAAATTAGGTTGTGATCATCTTAGTATTAGTGATACTTAATGTTAACTAATCACCAGTATCCTTTTTTTTAATTCACATCAGAATATTAATTTAAATGATATTATTTTACCCATTAAAATATAGTGTTATTTTTTTAAACAGGACATACTGCCCAGCCCTACTTACAGCAGTGTGTTAATTTAAAGACAGAGAGATGTAAAGCACATATCTACCATAAATCCTCCTACAACCACACACAGAGACTTAAACAAACACTGGCCGATGCCTGGCAGTCGTGTCTTTTCGGCTCCAATGAGTCGAGGCCGAGGTTTCCTCCCCGTCTCCTCAGATTTCACACAGACACTTCAGTTCTGAGCCTCCTTACATAACAGTGCTCCAAAACCCGGCTCTGAGAGTGATTCATGGGGCCGTGAGGATCGTTCACTGGTCAGTAATCAGCGATCACCGCTGTCCTGATTGTCTAATTCTCCAAAGAGCTGAGAGACAAAACGAAGAGACACAGAGGACGGTCGGGAAAGCACAAAAAGGGTCTAAAGGATGCAGAAATATGCAGACATCTCTGTCTTTAATCGTCTCAGAGGAGAGAGAAATGCTGCTCTGCATTTAACAACAGTTTCATAATGTGTAATGTTCTTATGAGCTTTTTCACTGAGGGCCACAATCAGAAAATATCAGGCTGATAGGGCCACTCTGATGTCCCTCAACTATAGTGTATTAAAGTCAGCCAACTGCAGGAAGCAGCCAAACTTTGCAGGAGTGTTGGTGATGAAGATGATTAGAGCAATTATGAGCACATTAAAATTCATTATTAAAGAAAAAAATCGTGTAGACTAGCATGTTAAACCTATATAGTGACATCAGAGTCTGATGGTGATTACTGAGGCTGTCAGTAGAGTTGGAGGTTTGTTGTGAAGCTGAACTGGAAGAAATGGAACAAAAAGTCAAAGTGTTGTGTGGGTGAAACCTGAAGGACTACAGTCAGACTGCTGTTCAGCCCTCAGGTGAGTGAATAAATACCTGGAGGCTCAGTGACTGGAAGAACACTGGGGTTAACCTGGAGGAGACGAGAGACGACGCCAAGGATAAACATCCTGATATCTCTGCATGTCAGACTGACGGAGGGCAGACCGGGTCAGATCCTAGTCTGCTGCTCACCACTGCACAGAAAAATACCCACTGCTCTTCTCCACACTGACAGGCCTTCTTCTCACTGCTGAAAACAAGCATTGTATTCTGATTCAAGTTCAGAGATTGAAGATCCAGAGAGCATTTTGTTTTAACTGAGATATTTCCAACAAAAAAGTGAATTTTTGCATATTTTAGCATGCTCTTCTGTGTTAAACACTTTAAGTTTTTTAAACTGTTTATTATAACCAGTAACTGAAGTGTACGTGTCACTGACTCTCACTGAAGGTGGCATACATCTTGTTCAGTGTTCAGAGAGAAAAAGACTTAATAAAACTTGAGTTGTTAATAGTGAAAACCTTTATAGTAGCCTATATAGTTTGTCATCGTTGCAGGCAAAAAGAAGCTGAAGCATAAACACCGGCGCAGCAGCCGGGACGAAAACAAGTTTGGCCCAAGCAGAAAGTCGAAGAGGATTTCAATGAGTAGATCTAACTGTGACCAGTTCTCAGATGAATTCAGCACAGAATCATGCCATGTAGAACACAAAGGACCGCTTGGGCCAATGGAGTGAGTGTCATCTCACTTCCTTTTAGCTGGATGTTCATGCTCGGGACGTCCCAGCTAATCAGCAGCAGTGTGGAAAGAGCCATCAATAAGAGGACTGGACTGAACTATCCACAGTGGACTCTTGTCTTTCCTCAGAAGTACTCCAAATAAACCATGATGGTTGGGTGTTATAGTTTTAGCAGAGGTTACAGTTGAGATCATCAGTATGACGACTAATATGGGACAACTGATGTTAAGAGTCAGATTTAGGGTTCACAGGTACCAGAAATCAGCATTGTACTGGTTCAAATGTGAAAGGTACTGGCACACAACAGTATCCATTTTCGGTACCTTTGTGTTTGAATATGCAATAATAAATGTGCTTTTATTTATAAAACAACCTCAAAACTTCTGAATTTTAGATATGCATTTCTCAGTATCAAAACACTATCAAATATCATATATATTAAAACAACATCAAGCACCATTTGTAATGCAACATCACAAGTGTTTTTACAAATTACTCGAACATGGAAAACCTAAACTACAATACTAGTCCATTTGTATTTGTAATGTGGAGTTTCAAGGTGGTTTCTTGTTGACTAAATTCTGGTTAGTTATTTATTTGGATGATTCAATGGCGTTTTCATTGGAGGATGGTATTTGGCTGCTGTTAGCTGCTAAGTTATGATAGCTGCTAATGTGCTAACAGGCTAACTTGGAGCTAACAGTGTTAATGTGAAGCTAAGTGCTGTTGTGCTAAACCTAGGTGTTTATTGTGCTGCTGAATTCATGTGTCACAGCTCACAATTTTCATAATGTTTGAAAAAAAAAAAACGTACAAATTAAAGTCAGGTTTTCTCAGTCATTTTCACAGTCTGGTCATGTGATACATGTGTCTAAGAGGCTCTTACAACAGGGTAACAACTAGGGTTCAGTTTCTACTGTGTTGGTCTTGGGTCAGGTTCAGAAATAAAAATGTGCCCTCAGTCCTGTTTTAGCGCAGACACGAAGCTGCATCACAGATATTTTATTGCTGATTAATCCAGGTTATTGGTCGCATGACTATCTGAAGCAAAATTTCCAGTAGTTGTCCTTAATGACCAGTATTCTGGAGGACCGCAGGGCAGCTCGGCCAGGGCAGAAAAGTCTAAAAAAAACTGGTATGAAATAATGATTTATAATAACATGAAGGATAAAAAAAAAACATCACAGTAAACACTGAAACACTACTACATGACCAAATCACGGACAAAACGAGCATGTAGCACTATAAAAATCACGATCATCTTGTGTCCATGATCGTGGGAAGCATATATTGTGACTGAAATTGAAACTCAATTAACTGACCAGCACTACAGGAAAGCTGTAGCGTGCAAAATTTTTTCACTTTAAGATATTCTGGTAATATTGATCCCTTCTGTTAGTGATTGATTTCCCCAAATTATCATAAAAATATTCGTACTTATCAGTTCCTTCAGTTTCAGTAGCGTCCCAAGTTTGAGATCAGTGCTCTGGCCCCTAGTAACCTAATAAAGCACTGAACCTCAAGGCCACAAAATAAATTTATTTCATCTGTTAAAATTCATGCACAGACTGCTGAATGAGTAACTGGGCCTCATGTTTAATAACTCTGATCTCAGTATTTATATAAATAAACGCAGTCTTGATTTTTACCATCATCCAGCCCCCCCTCCTTACTCACAGAGACAGCGGTCTAACCCCTCCATGTTCACTTCCACAGTCAGGGCGGTATCTGATTCCTGCATTGATCGACACACCGCTCTGAGGCCTGAGCTGCACACAGAAACACTAAATCCATCCTGCAGTCGATGCTCTGAGAGCTCAGAGACTCGATACTGAGCAGAAAGCCTGAGCAGAGCCTTTCTGTGGCCCTCAATAAGCTGCTGTGTGCTCGTAAAGAACATCAGCCAGCGGTCACGGCCTCCGTGCTCTTAAACATCTCTCTCTGTAACGAACAGCAAAGAGCCACAGCCTGTGACCGCCTCAGCATGGGGAAAGCTTTGCCCTTTTCCTCGTCAGATGCCTTTTTCCCGTTGGGCTGCGTGGGCATGTGGAGGTTCGGGTCGACCCTCTCAGGCTGCAACAGGTCAGAGGTGGGGGTAGTAATGACGGGATGATACGCTCAGTGTTTAACAGGAGGACAGGATGAAGGTTAGAGTCTCAATGATTGCTCTGAGCTCTGCTGTCACTGGAGAAAAACCTCACACAGTAATCTACAGGAGGATTATACAAGCTGCAGCCTGGCCTGTAAAACTAAAGCTGCGGAGAGGCCTGCAATGGGAAATAATGGTGCTAAATAGTTCTGATACAAGCAAAAATTTATCTGTGCAACTATGAACATTATAGGATAAATGTAGATGGATTAGGCCTGCATTAATGCCGTCCAATATTCCATCATCATCTTCTGCTTATTATAGCCTTGTGGGAGCAGCAGCATAAGCAAATCAACACAGACGCCCCTTCTTACTACCAGTGTTTTCAACCTTTATTCACCTGTCAGCGTTTAACTTTAAAATCCAAACATCTGTACATAAAAACATGAATATCTAAAGGAATACAAAAATAGTAGAAAAGATTTTAAGTTATGAAAAAACCACAAATAACCACAGAGATGACTCCACAGTAAACACCAGTGTTAACACCAGCTGATAGTTTCTATTGCCAAGGTCAAAGGTTAAATGTGTCCCTTTAAAGCTCTCCTCATGGTGCTGTCTACTTCCTGGTGTTTCCTCTGTGGTTACTCTGAGCTCAGTCATGTGTCTCCTAATCCTCATCTCTAGCTGTGGGTAGCCCTAAAGCTAAGATTAGCCCACATACACACTTAGACACACACCACAGGGTCACACATACACAAATATAGATCAACCTGAGGTCAACTACGCTACGATAAACCACACCACGGGGTCAAGCAGGCTACGATAGAGCACACCATGGGGTCAACCACGCTACGATAAGCTGCACCATGAGATCAACCACGCTATAATTAACCATACCATTAGGTCAAATACGCTGCTATAAAGCATACCATGAGGTCACCCATGCTAAAATAAAGCACACCATGAGGTCACCCATGCTAAAATAAAGCACAGCATGAGGTCAACCATGCTATGATAAACCACACCATCAGGTCAGCCATTCAAACATCCATCCATTTTCTACACCACTTATCCTGTTCGGGTCGCAGGGGGCTGGAGCCTATCCCAGCTGTCATCACCAGTTTAAATGCCATTGTTGTGCTGTGACGCACTTGCGAGGCATATCTGCTTCCACAGCTGGTGGAGCAAGTGATTTGTGACAGGACAGCTCAGGGTGAGTCCAGTCTTTGTTTCTGTCAGCCTGCCTCGGGCTTTAACACAACCTGTGTGCTGCTTCAGCTGGTCGCGATTTGTCTTGAGCCCAGTGCTGCGGCTATTCATCTTACAACGGCTTAAACAACCATTTAAAAGTGTGTTTTAACTTATGACTCTCTTTTTTTTTTAAGTCCACAAAGAGTCAAAGATCCAGGCTGTAGTGTAAGACAAGGTCAGAGAAGCAGCTGTAAACAAGCTGCATAAACTCATCAGTACGGCAGCCAAAGCTAAGCTAAATCAATGCTAAACATACTACTTCCATCAAATTCTTCTCAAAAAAGTCAGTTGTTGTTTTTCTAAAACGCTTATATTATGAACGCCCTCATCAAGAAATGTGCTCAAGTCATTAGCAGCTTAACACACCTCAGCAGAAGAGAGATGAAATGCGAAACTTGGAGCTCAGTTAGAAAGAAGTAAACCAACCCATGCATGGGGAGAACATGCAAACTTCACATAGAAAAGCCCTGACCAGGAAGTGAACCGGGAACCTTCTTCTGCTGTGGGACAACAGCACTAACCTCTGCATCATCGGGCAGACCAGTTTCACACAGTTAAACAAAAAAGCAGTTGTGGAAATCTAATTGCTGAAAGCTAAAGCTAAAACAATATTTTAATAAAAAAAAGAACACAGTCCTGTGTTTCATTGTAAAGCACCATTTTTTAGTCTTGCAAGTTTTAAACACATTTTTGACGTGATACCTCTACAGATCTGGCCTTGGCTGAGTAGCTTTAGACATCTTTACTCCTTGATTTCCATCATTTTAATCTTGTGTCATCTTTGTTAATGGTGCTGCTTTATCTGCCGTATGTTCCTCATTTCATCATTTACAACACTATTTATCCTCATGTAGAGAGAGACAGATGATTGTGCTCCCTGCAGGTTAGTGTATCATTTACACTGATCTGCTGTTCCTGCACGCCTTCATGTCTCTGTTATCATCGCTATTTAAATGAGCTGAGTTAAAGAAGGTCACATTCAGCAGACGACTGTCGGCCTCACATTCTCAGCCCTGTGGCGCTGACAGGTTTAAACATGTAGAGAGGATAAATGTGGATGATATTCAGATACTGTCTCCTCTGCTGGCTCACGCTCAGGTGTTTAAACTCTGCTGTAGTCTGTGCTCCAGTATCAAACTACACAAACATCAACTCCTATCTAATGGAGAGCTTCAGCAAACAGAGCAGAGAGAGCTGAAGGCAGACATATGGAGCGAGAGTTTGTTTACCAACCAGAGGAGAGAGTGTGTGAACGACGTGTGCAGTTTAAACATCCGGCACCGCATGTTTATCTGACCTCAGCTCAGAGGACGCCGCTCACACACCTCTACACGGCTGAGGGAAAGCACGCCGACAGGAAATACATGACCATCATTTCTCTGTTTAAGATTGTTTGAGTCATTTGATTTTCTTCTAAAAGGTTGACATCTGTTCTGTCAAATAAGACTCCTGCAGTTCTGAGTGCAACATTTTTTTCAAAGCAGAGTAGAAACAGTGAGAGGAAACAGAATGACGGGATCACTCAAATTACGACCAGGAGTTTCTAAATAGAGAGGATTTCCCATTAATGTGAACCCATGGATGAATCTGTCATGAAAAAATTTCTGTTGACAGCTCATCTCCACATTCAGACTCAAAACAAGAGCAAACTGCAGGAAGCTGTGTAACTTTACAGAAGGTGGGTAAGTTACAGATGGTACGTAAAGATGATTAGCGCCGTCTGCTCTCTAAACCGGACCAAAAGACAGAGCAGGAAAAGGAACTGCTTTTGTTCAAAGTCATCAAGGAAAATGTTTGCTCACATGTTGAGCCGAACAGACACATTATTCTCTAAGTGTGGCGCGTCATCAGAGGAAACTTTTTCTATTCCAAGCTTCGGTAGAAGTCGGGTAGGGAAAGAAGCTGGTGTTTATCCTTCAGTGAAGCTGCTGACACAGCTTCAGAAAAAGTCCTTACCCATTGTTGTGCCTTTTAAACTCATCAGGTCTAACAGCTCCTTCGTAATGCAAAAGTTGTCGTCAACTCCTCGTAAAAGATTCAGAGCTGTGTGGTGTCTGGGGCATCGGTGCTCTCGTCACACGCGATGGAGTAAAAATCAAAAGCACAGGCTTTGTCGGAAACTTGTTTTAAGTTAGCTGACAACTCTTCGATTCACTGGGCAACTGTGTTCCTGGACATACTAACATTTTTGAAGTCTTACATTTTCTCTGGACATATTATTTCTGCAACTTTAGTGAGGCACTGTTTTATGAAGTCTCCCTCAGAGAAAGGCTTTCCATGACGGACAATAAGATGAGCTATCTCATAGCTGGCAGTTGTGGAGTTTTGTTGGTTCGTAAAAAATGCTTTTGCTGAGCTAGCAAGTTGGTGGTCATCTGCTTAACTTTCTGCTCTCGCTCGGCACCGATATATAAGGTGTAAGACTGATGCTAGGTTTCATAGTGTCGTCAAACGTTATAATTTTTCATCACTGCAACGGTTTCATTACAGATTAAACAGACACACTTCCCCTTGACTTCAGTGAAGAAATATTTGTTTTCCCACCACACCTGAAACTTTCTTCACTCACTTTCTATCTTGCATTTTTCTGCTTCTGTTTCATCACCCATCAACTCCTCTTTGAGTGATGGCACCTGTCTTTTGACATGGATAAGCTGCCTCTTCGACAAAGCTGCACCACCTAGTGTCGAAACTAAGTCGTACAATACAGTCAAGTACAAGCTTCATGTAATCATGCGGGCCATATTTTGTTTTATTTTTAGAATGTGCCCCAGGCCAAAAAAAAAAAAAAAAACAGTCTGCGGACCGTAGTTTGGACACTCCTGCTTTAGAGTCTTCAGAGAGTCTCTGAAAACAACATCCATCCCATAATCCATCCATCCAGCTATCCATTCATCTGTTCGTAAATCCATCCATCCATCAGTTTATCCATCCATGCATCCATCCATCATCCATCCATCCAGTCGTCCATCCATTCATCATCCATGCATCCTTACATCCATGAAACTATGCATCCATCAATGCATCCATCTATCTATTCTTCCATCCCTCCGTCCTCTGTCTCAGGTTAAATTTCCAGTAGAGTGACTGAATACTGGATGTCTTTTTGTGTAGTTCTGTTAGTTTTTGGACAGTGAGGAGGATTTATGTGGTGGAGGTGAGGTGAGGTGAGCTGAATGTGCTGAAGTTATGTTAGCTTCACACTCAGATATTAACAGCACACACACTGAGCAATAACTGCTGAGCTCAGCAGTTTCTCCACACTGTTATAAAAGCTGAATCAGACTCTTCCAAAGAATCAGAGACAGACTCGCACATGAGTAAACGGTCACAGGTCAGACTGGAGAAAATACCTAGGTCATGTTGGCTGTTTGGTCACTAAAGGGGGGGTTGAGTCTGATGTGTTACAACCTTCATATTGAAAACGCTCTCAGATTAACTTTAGATCAATCTAGAAACAGACGGGAGCTGTTGGGTCTTAATCCTCCTGACAAACAGGAACACGCTGGCTTGTTGATCAGCCATACAACTTATTATGCATTGGGATGTATTAAAATTAATGTTTTAGAAAAAAACTAACCTAGGGGTGCGCAGTATATGAGGTAGACAGTATAAATGATGTAAATTTGGCCTACAATAGAGATTTGGACTCTACTGACCAATCGCGATAATGCTTGTTGATGGCGTCATCATATCTGCCTCAGTGTGACAATGGTTAAGAACATAGACCACGGAGCAGGAGGAGCTGGTTAAAAAAAACGGTGCTACGTAGAGGTGGGCGGTAAACCGGTACTAATACTGTCCCACAGCTGGTGGAGCGAGTGAGTTGTGACACACAGCTCAGGCTGAGTCTAGCCAATAGTACGTTTAGCTCTAGCATTACGTGTAGCCAGGTAACTAACCAAATGTCAAGGACTCTTGCTGCTCTAACTAGGCACAGTTAGCAGGCAACAACAGGGGTTCTTTCCTCTCAAAGTCTGACGGCCGTGCTGCAACAAAGTCAGTGTGCTGTCTCTGTCAGCCTGCCTAAGGCTTTAACACAAGCTAAGTGCTGCTTTGGCTGGTCTCAGAGCCCAGTGCTGCAGCTCTTCCTCTTACAATGGCATAAACATCCGTTTTAAAGACTATTTTAACTTACGACTTTCTTTTCTAAGTCCACAGTGAGTCAAAGATCCACGCTGCGATGTTAAATGAGGTCAGAAAAGCTGCTGTAAACTAGCCGTATTCTCCAGTACGGCAGCCAAAGCTAAGCTAACTCAATGCTAAACACAATACTTCCGTCATACTCTTCAAAATAAAAGTCCGCGGCTGTTATTTTTCTGAAACGTTTTTATTGTGAACGCCTTCACTAGGAAACATGTTCAAGTCATTAGCAGCTTAACACACCTCATCAGGTTAGAGATGAAATGCGAAACTTGAAGTGCAGTTAGAAGTAAACCTAGAGACTTAAAAAAAATAAAACATGTTCTCTGTGTTCCTATACTTAGAGATACATTGAGTATGGCATCGAAGGCTTGTTTTAAGGAGAGAAGGGGGTTAATAACACTTGAATTTGGGTTAAATAGCATTATCTTTTTTAAATTTTGTAATACTGTGATATAATACAGTTACCATCAAAGGCAAGCCAATAAAAGTAGACATGTGCAGTTATACAAGATGCCAAATTCTTGAACTAGAGAAGTAGGAGAGGGTCAGCTCAGGTATGACCAGTCCACTGGGTCCTGGGCACCCAGGATGCAGTGAACTGGATCAGGCCCCAGAAAGCTCACCAGGTGCCTTTAAAAGCACAGCTACCTTTCCCTTTTCAAGAAATTTTTGGACATCTACAGTGCATGGAGGAAAAAGCTGCAGTGGGGTTTTCTGGGCCAAACCTAGCTGCTGTTGAATATGTATTTTAAAAAATATTCATTTTTGAACATTTTATACAATTTAGAATTTAACTGAAGTTACTGTTTGACTTCAGCACCTTTACTAATTAAATTCAAAGGATATGAACACCTGATACTGTGGTGACAAACATAAACATCAATGACAGCCAAAATTGGTTTAAATTACAGGAAGCAGAAGCAAATTCCCGACTGTTTTGTGCAGAGGTATTGAAAAAGAATGAAAGAATCCAACATTTTTACAGCCTTTTTCCACACAGCATAGAGGTGTCAGAGAAAAAAAATTAGCTCTCCTCAAACTCCATCACTCCACACCTTCTTCATCTAGAGTATTGTCTCCTGTATGCTCACATCGCCTTCATCCTCCTCTTTCCAATGAGTCATTCTTTAAAATCTCCTCCTCCATCTCGTCTTCTCCTCCAGCACACAGAGAGGAGGAGGTTCCACGCAGAGAGAAGAGGAGGGTAAATATTTGAGTGTGAAAGCAGCGAGTCAGTCACACTCTCCATCATATCACTGCAGAGGATTGGCTGTGTAAGCACAAACACTCAGCGAGCAGACTAACAAGAGGAGATTTAACACTCCTGGATGTGCAGCAGCTGCTCACTGGGCTGGGACAAGGTGAGGAGGACGTTCTGGAGCTGGTTTTAGTCATCCTGCTCCTCATGCTGCTGCAGACTCCATCCGTTCAGATCAGACGGTGACTTTAACGCTCTGCAGAAACGCAGAGTATCGACAGCTTCGTTCAACCGCTGATGGAGAGAGCAGAACAAATGTGAGCAGAGACAGAGCACAAGGACACGAGTGGGAGAGACACAAAGACGAGTCAGAGCCAGGAGTGTGGGCACGCGTGGGTCAAAGCACGCTCAGAAACATCACATGGTTCAGTATGACGTTTTAGGATTCTTCATTTACTGTCGAGTCAAAGAGATGACTCAAACCAAAACTGCTGTAATGTAAAGAATTATTTTGTCTTATGGGGAAAACTATGAATAACTTTTCCTTAAGATCTGGTACCTTTTGATACCATTACTCATCAAAAAAAACAGATTATTATTATTATTAATCAGCTGGAATCAAACCATATCAAAATATCACACATACCACAACTTAAAGGCATTTATAAAAGCCAAACTTAACATTAACTTTATAAATCATAAAAGACTTACTTTGCCAGTTAAATTCCAGATTCTTTCCTCCTTGGCTTCAATAATCTAGCCTTGATTTTTGCAGCTGCAGAAGTTATAAACCATAAATCAGCTAATTATTTCTGACAAAGCCAGTCCCTTGTTGAATTATAATAAAAGCATCACTCCTAACAGAGCAGATGTCCCGGGTCGCTCTGCAGGGATTGGGGAAAGAGCTGATACAGGCGATTTAGGATTGATCTTTGTTGGCTAAACACGGCTAGATCCATTTTTTATCCTGTGCTTTATCTTCTCATGGTTTAATGTCAGCTTTAAAGGAACAAAGCACATCCAAATCTGATGAAATGATTCAGAATCAGGCTGGGATTCTGCAGTTTTCACCTTTTACTTTGACAGAGAAATTAAATATGACCCTGGAAACTATGAATTAATGTTATAACCTCACCTTTACCTAGGTTTATAGGATCATTATATATAAAAGCATTTATTCAGACAATAAGCCTCAGATGTGTCAAATTAAAGGTAACAGTAGTTGTCAGATTATGCAGTCCTTGATTCTGTCTCTTAGGTATTTATTTACCTATAAAAGCATCTGTTCGCTAACGAGGAGGCAGCCCATTAAAACTTACTGCCTGTTAATTGGAAGGTAAAACAATCCACTTCATTTTGTTGTGGATGAATAAGGAGAGCGCTGCCTTAAAACTCACCAAATTTCCATTAGCATGAGACGATATGGCAAAAACCAAAGCCAGAGATGTCTGAGTCAGCATACATTACATGCGTGCATGCACAGGGACGGTTTCTGAATGTACAATAAAGTCTAATTCCTTCAGCAACAGCGTATGCAAATACAATTAAAGATATTTTAATTTAACCAATAAATCTGGACTTTTATCCAGACAAATCAAACCAAGCGAGAAGCAGCAGAGTGTGAGAAGCACATGATTTAATGATTCAGAAGATGCCAAAGCTGAAAAACTTTGAATCAGCTGAAATTTTAAAAGCGGTGAGAGCTGAATCAATGAGAAAGAGAGCAGACTGTGCACAAAAACACTGCCAATGCTTCTGGACCGAATGGAGTCAATGTTTTGGTAAAATAAGACACAATGTGGGAGTTTGGATCGGCAATTTTAGACAACAGAAAACAAACACCCAGTATTAGCTGCCCATGGACATATTTTAGCTGTGGTATCAAAGAGATATCAGTATGGTTTGACAGAATCATACTGAAGTTAACTATGGTCTCTCTTTTTTTTCCTTCAATAACCTTTTTTCTGAGTTGCCTGGAGTGTTCTTTTGTCTTCATGGTGTAATGGCAGCCAGGACTACTGATTAACAAGTGAGTGGACCTTCCAGACACAGATTTCTTATACTACAATCATTGAGACACATTCACTCAGGTGATCCCCATTTCTCTAACTGTGAGACTACTAGCAGAGGCTGGACCTCTGTTGAATTAGGCCAGTCACTTTAAAGGGGGTGAATATTTATGCAATCACGTATTTTACATCACAGATTTTTATGTAGTCTACAGTACTTTGTGGAAATCTGTTTCCACTTTGGCATTAAAGATTTTTTTTTGCCAAGAACACCAAATTATATTGACCATGATTGATAAATAAAATAAATAAAAGGGTAAACCATCCAAGAGGGAGAATACTTTTTATAGGTGTTGTATATCTGTTAGAAAGACAGCAGGTATATTTCATATAAAGACGGTTGTATCTGTTGAGTGAAATATCTGCAGACACAGGGAGCAGTGTCCAGGTTTGGAGGTGTTAAATATCAGTCAGAGCATCGATGCAGAGGCTGCAGCCACATGGAGCGTGCTGTAATGTCTGTGTTGACATATTGTCTGACAGATGGGTGACACATGCTACGTGTCGCTCTTCCATTGTAAGAGCTGCCGAGGCTCACGGCGACAAGAGGCAGCGAGCAGCGTCCGTGCGGAAATACACAGCGTCTCTGTTCAAGCTGTTTCAGTTACACTCTAGCTCCTGCTCATCCTCCTCCTCCTCCCTAGAAATACAGTTCTTATTTACGAGGTGGTAGAGTGCGGTGTAAATTCTCCTCCACTACAGCTCTTTATTATTATTTCAGTAAATCTCTAATGTGGAGGGAGGTCACAGAACAACAGGAGTCTAATCACACTGATTTGGTTTTTACGTGTTCTCTGCTCTCCTCTCAGCCATGATAATGTGCTGTGGAGCCTGTTAAAGTCTCTCTTTTATTTACACCACCATGCACTCTACTCTCTTATTTTATTTCTTATTTGACCTTTATTTAACAAAAAATCCTTTGAGACTGAAATCTCTCCTCATAGGGAGACCGTGCCGAGAAAACTCAGCAGTTAGAGCAGAAATGAAAAATGTCAACAGGATTCAGACATGAGAGGATCAGAATCCTGATCAGATATTCTTAAAAGTAATTGCAGGACACCGTAGCTTTTATAAGCATCATAAATAATCCTCCTCCAAACTAATTATCATAGTTTAAATCTATTTAAAACTTCAGCACATGGCACCAAGTTTTCCACTTCATCGTGCAAGTTCAGAGGATAAAGCGTGCTGTTATTGCAACAATGCAAGATATAAAATAAATAAATGCCTTTATTAACCATCCTTGTTGAAAAGAGGTTAATGAATGTGAACAAAGACCACGTTTCTCAAACGACCATCAGTGAGAGAGAGGAGGGAAACATCCAGCAGCAGCGTGTTGATCCTTTACTGACTCACATGGATGCAGCTCTGTAGAAGCGGCTTTAGAAAGCAGCTGAATGCAGTGATAAAAATATGGTGACAGCAGTGTACCAATAGGCCTTCATTCCCTCTTACAATGGGCCTGCTTATGTGAGAAAGAGGCCTTGAGGCAAGGAACAGTTCCACTTCTTTTCATCTTAAAGGACTCAATGTGGAAACGTGTTCTCAGTTATTTACTGCAGTTAAGCCTGGTGGGCCTCAAGGAAGCGTCCTAGATCCCTTTGTTTTCCTCCGCACATTTAGGTTACCGCCTGCTGCTAGCTTTCACTTTAATGTTGTAGGTGCTGATTCCATCAGGCTCTATGAGCTTTCCACAGGATTTTAAAACAATCAGGCATCTGTCTGTTCTTTAGGAGAACAACACTGTCTGACCAGCCAATCACAGCAGTTAATACAAACACCAACATGAATCTACTTTTCTCAGGCTAAAGGAGTTACAATATGAACTCATAGAGATCTTACACAATAGTGTTTTCAAGGCATTTTGGTTCGGCTTTCTTTAGCTGTCAAAAGATTAAAATGTAAAATCCTGATTAATTGCAGGATTTCTGCAGTTAATCACAATTAATAACCCATTCTACCAACTTTTTAATTTCCCTTATTTTGCAATTAAATCTGTTATTGTGTGATTTTGTCAAAATTTAGCATGAGATTAATCACGGCTAAAAGATAATAATGCATTTATTGTGGATTAGGGCAGAATGATTATGGAAATTAATCTAATCACTGAGATGGTCCTGAGATGGACATGACACGAGGTTCGAAAGAAGTACTACATGAAAATAAAATACTGCAGAAATACGACAAACATGAGGGCAAGACTAATGCTGAATCAGCTAAACAGTTGGAAGAAATGGTATAGATCCAATATATGGTATCACAATACTCACTGTATTGCAAAATGTTTAAAATCGCAATAAAATCAAATCGTGTACAAGTATCATGGTAATATTGTATCTTGGGGCCACTAGTGATTCCCACCCCTAGTAAATACGGGATTGTTTCAGGAAATGTCCGCATAAGCACAGAACCACTGAAAACGACTGAAAACGCTGTAGTATATATGCCAAGCCCGTAAGTGGCGCTGTATTGCTTCTGCAGAAATGCACCAAAAGAGAAAAGATCATTACAGAAAACTGCCACACACTTTCTCCTAGTTGCCCTCCTGGTTGTTTTCCACGGAGGATATAAGAACATCTGGTGTGTGCTGTTTTCGGTGGTGGTAAAGGAGCATCAGATTTTGCTGTAAAAGCCATAACAAGCTCCGTAGCTTCTGCAGCACAAACACAACCCTGTAATCCGCCATTGTTGTTTTGGTTCGACTGTGCATGCAGCGTAAGTGGGCTACGCTATGTATGACGTAATCATTTCAAGAAAGATGCAGTTGGCTGTCCACACGAAGATGACACTGTAAGCATTTACAGATTTGTTCACTCTGGGACCTGGTTTGAAAAAGTAGCGCCTAAAAAAAAAACGCCGTTTCCGTGTGGATGAAACACAGATACAACAAAAAACTTTTGTGTATACTCCTGAATTCACCTCCGTGTGGATGGGGCCTGATATCATGCAGCAGCATGTAGGCTAAAGAAATACAAGGAAATCAGTGATTATACTGTTAAAAAATATTTTCAAATGATAGGTGGATGGGTGGACACGCTGCCTCCCTCTGTTTAAAAAAAAGAAGAAAAAAAAAGCGGTGACATTATGAAGTTTCACTCTTCATTCTGTTATTCTGACAGGAAATCCATATGTAGAGAGGTGAAAAGGCCTGAAAATAACTCAGATTTTGCACGTTTCTTGCACATGGCTTAGAAAACCTAGACACGGCTCTGTATAGGTCTGTTTGAAATCCTCTAAAGGACCAAACATTAAGTTTTACTTTCATTTGCAGCCATGAATCCTCGCTGTATCAGAAAGCAGAAGAGGAAAGGGTGAGGGAGCATAGAGCTAGAGGACCTAGAGATGATTCTCTGTCACTCACCTACAGGGCAGTAATTCCTCTCCAAACAGCAGCATTTGTGGTTTCTACATTTTTTTAGTAGCATTGTTCTTTTCTGAATCAAGTTTCAGGAGAGTAACTTTTTATGGTTCAGGAAGTGTGGCAGCATCCAGACAAGCTGCATTTGCCCCAGAATGGAGATCGACGGACCCTAACTCCTAAGGATGACTACTCCAGTTCATTCATTGGGCATGTATTTGTAAAGCCAAGTTTTCTCACTGAAAGCAGCATCAGACCGTCTCTCAGATCTCATAGATCACAGAAATAATCACTCAGTTCTCATTATTTCGGTCACAGCTTCACCAAGTCAGAACAGACCTTTCTGACTTCTCTCTGCTCTGCTACTGTGTGATTTATCTGGAACATCTTTTTCTGATAACACTCTTTAAACTAACTTCAATCTGAACTGGATTATGCTTCACAAACTGGAGCAGGATCAGTTTTCATTCAAGGTTTTAGTGCAAAGAGCCTCTCCACATCTGCAAACCATCCTCAGACACAGGAGGGATCAGACTTTAAAACAGCTCTCTATCTTCATTCTCTCTAAAAAATGAGGTCTGATTGTTGTTTGGAGCACATGAGGAACATTAGACTGGATCAGGATAAACTCGCCCTCTCACTACATGAATGCAAACAGCTCCACTGAGTTCCTTCTCATGTTTAGAGCCTGCTGACCGTATGAATGACCCCGTCTTAAATTCTCCCTCCATAACACTTAAACAGAACTTTCAGGGTTTTAGGAGGAGATGTCTTTTCGCTCTGTGCAGCGCGGTGGGTGTTGTTTTTCCACGAGGCCCCGGCTGTAACCCAGGTGACAGTGTTTGCTTTGGCACGTAGCATGGAAATTGGTTTAGATTAAAAAAAAGGCTCCAAGTGAAAGACAGAAGGACAAAGAAAACAGACTGGAAACGAGAGAAAGGAGCGACAAAACAGCTCTGAAAATTTATTGGCTGCTGCAATGACTTCATGCAACTTAATCCTCATCTCCAACAAACCAAAAACCACAAGAAGCTTTAAAAATACAGCAGCTCTGGTCAACACTGATGTCATCTTTATCCATAAAAGCCGAGGCGACTAGCTGTGACTCCAGAGATCTCCTGAGTGTTAGTGTGAGTGATGAAGCTCTAGTTAAATCTCATTAAACACGGCCGACACCTCTGTGGGAGCGCACTCGCACACATGCAGGGTCAGGAGGGAAATACAACATAAATAATGCATTAATGAAGATACTGTACAGCCTTGTTAGCTAGCAGAAACCTGCTGTGACCGCAAACTCTCAGATGCATGCTCGCACATTTCAAACAGTGCCAGGAGAAGAAGCCAAGGGAGGACTGAGATATCTACAGAGGAGAGGAGTATCTCCTCTGCATCACTACTCCTGACACTCTAACCATTCCTGTCATTATAGACTAAACGGACTCATCCAGACAACAGCAGGCTTTTTACTGAATAATGCAAATGACAGTTGGTTACACCCAGGTTTATGAGACTGTTTTATTCCTCTGTATGTGATCAAAGATCATGAAGATTGCATTGTTGCTTCTTTGAGGCCTTGTGATTTCTTTTATAGTCACTGACCAAGTCTTTCTAAGATATCAGGTGACAGGTGAGAAGCAAACATTGTGCAAACATTCAAGAGTCAAATTTTTTTTCGTTTGGTTTACAAAAATCCTCCTTCTCATGTTTTAAGTATGTTTTTCTTATGTCACCTGCTGGTTTGATTCATTCACTAACGATTAAAAACCTCATAAAGAGCACTTTAACATGCCTTCATAAAACCAGAGACTTGTTTTTAGTAAGCCTCCCAGAGTCCCTGTTACAGTCAGAGGCAGTTTCAGATGAGAAACCTCAGAGATTCTAAACTCGGACAGACACTTTCTCCAGTATCGCTCCCCTTCCTTCCTCTGCAGACGGGTAAATTAAGATCGTGCAGACAGAAAGTTCAGTTTCCTGAGAGAGAACATTTCAGACAATCCCAAAAGAGAGCTGTCACAACTAATGTGGTCCAACAGCCCAGTTCTGGAAGAAACTTTAGAGAATGCCAAACTCCGGCCACAGCAGAGGGACGAGCCCACGGAGAAGTTACAGAGAGGAGGAAGAGGAGACAACTCATTCTCGTCTGTGTGCAAGAATCTGCGTGTATTATGCACAGTAAATCATTATTCTCTTTATGCATAGATATTTATTTCACAGCAGAGTTATTTCACAGGTGATTTACAGGATTTTCCTTAGTCTGCAGGTAATGTGGCTCAAAGGAGCGCACAGAGGGGGTGTGTAATCTGATTTATCTGTGGGCTCTGGTGTTCACATTATCCATTTGTACCACTTTTAGCTACTTTTCATCAATTTCCACCCATTTTGCCAAATTTGTAGCAACATTAAACCCATTTTTGCCAATTGTAGCCAATTTTTGCTACTTTAAACCCTTTTCCCTACTTAAGCAGCCCATTTTGCCCTTTATTGCCACTTTAAACTGATTTTTGCTATTTTAACTTCCACCCTTTTTGCCCCCAATTTATGAGACTTAAAGCCACTTTTTACCAAGTTTGATTATTTTTTTCCCCACTTTCAACCCATTTTTAATTGCTTTTAACAATTTCTACACACCATTTTTGTCAACTGTAGCAAAATTTTGCCACTTTCACCCATTTCTGCAACTTTTTAACCACTTTTCACCATTTCCACCACCCATTTTTGCCACTTTTTTCCTTTCTTAACCCAAATATGTTGCATTACCCCTTTTGTTGCCCCTTTTAACCTATTTTTGCCACTTTTGAACAGGTTTTCACCATTTTTACTGCCACTCTTGGCCAATTTTTACCACTTTTAACACTTTTTTTTGCCAGTTTGATACTCTTTTGCCCAGTTGTCATCTTTTAGATGCCCGTGTTTGACACTCTTAGTTCACTGTTTTTCCACTTTCAACCTATTTTGCCCTATTTTTACTGCCAATTTATGCTACCTTTAGCCAATTTGCCACTTTTAATTAATTTTGCCACTTTCAACCAATTTTTACCACTTTTTCACTGCTTTTCACAATTTTAGCACCTATTTTTACCACTCTTTTCCTTTCATAACCCATATTTACTGCTTTATTTCTTTGTTTGCCTTGTTTAATTTATTTTTGCTGCTTTTAACCAATTTTTTCCTCTCTTTAACCATTTTCACCACTTATTGCTAATTTTTCTCTAATTTTTCTCCTTTTTGAAAAACATTTTGCCATTTTAACTGCCCATTTAAAAAAAAAATTCCCCTTAAAGCTGTCTCAACTTCTTATACATTATTCTCTGGTATCCTGACGTTTGTGCACATCATGGCTTAGCTATGAAGTCTGGCATTACTTTCTAAATGGCTTAGTTTAGCATGCCCATCCACATTGTTAACATTACAAAAAAAAAGTAAATCTGCTTTAAGAAAATGGGTTAACATTTTGAAAAAATGCTATATTGTACCGCAGCATAAATAAATAAATCTAATTTTTTGTTGATTTAATAAGAGTGGTTATTATTCAGGTTAAATGTAAAATATGGATATCATAGATTAACTTTTCAATGAACCATGATTTCCCTGACCTCAATGGCCCTCCATTTGGATGGGCCCCAGAAAGCTTTTCCCTTATCCCCCCTTATGGGCGGCCTTGCTTGTAGCATGAGATTGTATCACACCCTTATTATATACCAGTGTTTTTAGTCCTAACTTGTTCTCCCTGCATGCACTTTTTATGTAAAGATTTGTTGGCATTTCCATCTATATTTTAAAAATGCTCAATAATAGTTTGTATAACTGCCTGACAAACAAACAAACAAAGCTTTGGGCTTAACCACAGATATTTAACTCTTCCAGCTTTGGCCCCGGTCCATGTCGCCCAGTCCTAGCACTGTCTCACTGCAGCTAATGTGAACTGTAGCCTCTGCTGAGTGTGTTTTGTGCTGTGAGTGTGTGTTTTGTGTTGTGAGTGTGTGTTTTGTGTTGTGTGCATTTTGTGCTGTGAATGTGTGTTTTGTGTTGTGTGTCTGGCAGAGACATGGATGCTGCAGACTCGCGGACGTTCCTTCTTCCTCTAACGAGCTCTGTTTAGCTGCAGTCTAATAAATCTGTTTTAATTGGGAGTCAACTGCACAGCACCAATTAGGAAATGTCTATTCCGTCAGACCGCTGCATCGACGTGGAGCTGCTGATGACTGAATGAGGTCCAGGCCTCAGGGGGATGAACACACATGTGGTCATCTCCAGAGACTGTGTGCTGTATGGTCTTAACCTTCTCTGCGGGGGTCTGAGGAGAAAATCTGCTGAAAGGCCGGCTCAAGCATGCACAATTACACAAAGATGATACAGCAGAGATCTCACACTCCAGCAACTAAAATATTTATCCATCCTCATCAAAGCAGAGGAAAAACAGGGAGCTCCATCCGAGGCTGTAGAGCCACTTAAAGGAGCAGTTAGTGTCACTATAGCTGCTGTCTGATTGTTTATGGTCCTTAATTTTAGCCTTATATCCAAAATGCTCCCCTGCCTGTTTCTGTGAGGGTGGTTTACATTGGAAAACAGGCCCAAATATGAAGTACACTTGACCCCAAAGTTTGGTTCAGCGTGAACACAAACATACCAGACTTAGAACTACTGAGCTTTGATCACTCTGAAGCACCAATATGAACCTTTTCTGCAGTGTTTCGTAACTATGATCCAGTCTTCTCTCCTTTTTTTTTCCAATTTGAAAATTCCTCTTGAACTCATTTTCACACGTGGATTTGAAGCATTATTTCTGTTCCATATCAGCTCTTCATATACTTTACATATTAATGTGGAATTTGTTTTTTGTGTTTTGTAGGACATTGTAAGAATTTACAGATCTCTTTTACATGCTGATAAGGTGAAGAATGACGTTATTTTTTATTTACTAGATTTTGGTAAATGGTGCGGTTAGGACAAAGTTTGGTTTTAATGGTCAATCTTTCTTATCAGAGAGGAAATAGAAAGAGAGTAGCTGTCCTGCTTAGATCCCAGCATGTTAAGCAGCTAATCTATTTTTATACAAAATTTAAGATGAGACATCAGACTTCAATCAGTGTATTAAAGAAGACAGCAGACTTTTCGTCTGTCTAGCTGCAGAGCCTGGATCAGACACCACTCCTACTTCTGCAGCCTCGGGAGATAACAAGGACAGAGATTTTATCTGTAAATGATGTAAAACAGTGATCATATATGGATAAAAATGCAAACACAGCCATCACAAAAAAGGTGAGAAGCCCATTCTGGAGTAGTTTATATTGAAAATACCTCCACAAAGCAGAGAGAGGAGAAGATATAGGTTGTTTACAGATGTCATGCAGCATTTGAGAACTCCAGATCAACAATAAGTGATTCTATATACAGAAACTCTACCAAAACTGCATGTTTTGAACCGTTTATGACTATACTTAGTGTTCAAAGTGTGGAAAAAACAAATGTTCTTAATTCTTAAGCTACTGTTGTGTCCTTAAAGTAGTAAAAAGTAGCAGCAGGCAGGAATTTAAAAGCCTTCATCTAAAGCCTGGATGAGTGTATGGTCCGTTTCCACCAAACAGTCTGGTTTGGTTCAGTCCAGTTCTGTCATGGTTTAGCTTATTTAACTCTGATCTTATCCATGTTTCCTCAGCTGATGTCGTTCCAGTCTCGCTTGTTGTGATGGGAAATCCATCTCTTTTTAGAGATCCAGATCATTTGGCTCAGCTCAGTAGAGCTGGTTGCTCTTCATCTGGTACCAGTTCGGCTTTTTTAAACGTGGATTAGATAAGGAAAAAGGATGGAGGAAAGGAAACTGGCACTCAAAGCTAGCTACAGTGGCTCCCATTAAAAGAGTCGTTTATGACCAGCTCATCATTACTTGGTCTCTCACCTCACAAGGTTTATTCTGTTGATAGTACATCATCATTTACACTAAAAGCACACTCATCATTTACACTAAATGTCTGAGACTAAACGAGGATTTTTTTTTATATGTTAAAGGGGTTTAGCTAGCCTTTAAGCTCAGTATTAGCCTCTCTAGACCCTGGTCTCCCTTCATCTGGATAGACGATGCCAGAAGGTCTGCAGGACCACTGAGCTTGGATGGCCTCCATACAAGGTAAATCTGTTAAACTGTGGAAAAAGATTTCGTTTTTTTTTTCAAGTGTAGGGATCATACTCAACGTAGAAATCTTCTGATGATAACTGCAGTGTAAAGATCCATTTAGAGCTTTAAAGTACCATCTTTCCTTCACTCCCATTCATTATGGCTGTCTCCCACTTCCTGACCCCCTGTCGACATTTGTGCATCATCAAAATCACATGACTGCAAAGAACCTATTCTCTTCCTCCTCTTTATTCTGGCTAATAGAGGTGAGAAACTGCTGGTACAACCAGCTTATTTGAAAGTTCAGATAGACACCCAGCTGGGGAAACTGTCAAACAGGTTATACAGGAGGAATTTCAAAATAAAAGCATAGCTTAAAAATGACGATGGATTGTGTACATGCACAGATGTGCTCTTGTGCAGAGTGATGTTTCTGATGTGAGAGCAGACCAGTGAGGAAGACAGGAAGCAAAAAAGCTCAGACATGGTATGAAACAATGGTATCTGGTGTGAAAACTCTCTTAACTCTGGTTCTAAAAAAAGAAAGAGGTCAGGAGAAGAAATGTTTGATGTTATCTGAACAATGTTAAATCAAACCGGTGGTTTATCTCACATCTAACTTTACAATACATTGCTGTATCTTAACATCCTGAAATATATCCTAGCTCTACATGATGCTTTCTACCAGACAAGTCTCCTCTTTTGTATGAGACACATTTCACTCAGAACACAAAGCAGTTTAACCCACTGACCCACAGCCGGGGGGTCTGCACGGCCTCGAGGGCCAGACTAAGAAGCCAGATTAATGGGTTAGAGAGGTATGCTGAGAATTTTTGTCACAAAGCTCACTCTCTTTAATCCCAGCAGATCTCACTGGTTTCCTAAGCTGCATGTGTAGTTTTGTTCAAAACTGTAAGTAAATTAGTGATTAAAATCCAAGCAGAATGACTGGCTTACTGGCTTCATACTGGAGTAATTTAAAGATGAATATGGCTGGTCTTCACACAGCATTAGCCAGTCTTGCACATCATCATTCATCACTAAAGCTGCAGATATTCTTCAAACATGTCTGGCTGCTTCATGAACTAAACTGTAAATGTATTTGACATTGCATGCTGCATGTGACAGCAGCAAACACCTGGAGGCACCAGAATCAGCCATTTACAATTACCTGATGTGAAGGATGGGAACTAAAGACGAGGCGGCACTAAAGGATGAATGATGTTATTTGAGAGGTCAGATATCACATGAAAGGCACCAATAAACAATCAGTAATAATCAGCACTGTCTGCACTCTGTTTCTTCAACATGCATGGATGCAAATGCCCCGGTGTTAAGGTTTAACAAGTGGCCGTGCTAACTGGTGACTTTCACCCAAACATGTCAGTAGATACTGCTGATACAGCAGCTGCTGAAGATGGGACACATTCCTGCAAATACCTCACTATATTGTTATTATGCAGTGATATAACAAAAGAGGAATTCAACGGCTTAGGCATCAGCTGCAGGAAGAATAAGAGCTGTGGCTGTCACCGTTTTTATTTTAGATAAGTTTGAGAGAGAGCTGTGTTAAAATGATCTCCTCCAGCACTCTTCCAAAGCGTTTAAGCCAAATCTGCTCTCCTTCTCGCTTTCCTGAATTGCAGCCGTCTCCATCCTATTTGTCTGAGATTGTCTGTGATTTGCGGTTGTGCAGAAGGAGCGAGAGCGGCCTTTTATCAGCCATCCTGCTGTTCTCTGTGAGGAGTTGCTGCTGCGTCTTTTCTGAGACTGCACTGAAGCGCAAAGTGTGGTTTTTGATCCTGACAGGGACTGGATTAAAAGAAGGGAATCCCAACCGAACGACAACACTGCAGTCTATTTCAAATACCCCACGCCCTGAATGTTACCACGGCATGGGAGTCCTGCAGGGTTAGACCCATGCAGGCCTGTTATAATCCCTGGAAAGCACACAGCTCTCTCTGCTTTTAGCTATTTTTATGAAGGTGTATAACACCAGGATCCACCCTATAATTGTGCTCATATTTTTGCACCATTGCACCATGTGCGAGCAAGATTTGGCCTTGTGCTTTTATTTTTAGAGCAACAAGCTCGTACAAAAGCCTGTCTGTCACCCACGTGTGCCTGTACATCTGTCCTGCTGTCAGATTGATCCTTGTGTTGTTCTTCTGTGTCCCCAGGCTCAAAAACAAGAGAACAAGGACAGAAAGTAAACAGAGAAGCTTTGGCTAAGAGGAGCAGAGTAAATATCTGGGCTGGAGGAGGGGGAAGAGCAGGGGGAGGAGGGTGTTTTGGGTCTGGATGAGTGAAGGAGCAGGGGAGGTCATGGGCACAGTAGAAGGAAGCAGTCCATTAGTTTGACTCACACATTAAGAGACATCCAGCGCCCTCAGGCCTCGCTCTTTTCTGGTTCATCCTCAATAAAAAAAAAAATGTGCATGTGTGTGTTTCTAACAGCGGGGATGTTACACTGCTCTCCACATAAAGACTGCAGGAAAGATGCAGCTTGCCTTTTGTTTTTGGGTCCTTGCAGCTCTAAAGCGTGCAGCAGATGATGCATGGTGACAACAGCCCATGCTAATTTCACTGCATCACAGCAAACTGCAGCATCACATGTTTGAGTTTAGAGCCAACACAACGCTGACAACAATGGCGGTGTTTACATGCACAGAAATGTTCTGGTCGCGACAAGTCGACAGTTGAAATGATCAGTGGAGAAGAACCCCGGGGAGATTTAGGTTTTTAAGCCAAAACTGCAGAGAAATACAAAAGCAGAAGCAAAAAGCATCACAACAGATCTCAAAATGACCCTCTGGTTCATCATTCTGATGTTTTCTGTGGATGACTAAATGATCAGCACGCTATCATCAGTGAAACCGTTAAAGGTCATTCAGAGACAATGAGCTTCTAACATCTGTCATTGTTTTTAGATTAAACCAGAAATGAGAGTTCATAATGGATTCCAAATGTGGTACCAACTTTGATAATAGGCTTTTATTTTATTTTGAAAGTACCTCAGTGATGGAGGGATTGTCATGGCACAGCTTTACAAAGCTGTCCTGACATCCAACAATGGAAGATGTAGAGGCTATAGTTGCCAGGATCTTTTTGTCACAGCAGGGAGTTCTTTCAGACGGTTAAAGCAGCAAGACAGAATACTACTAAATGGTAGGGATGCACCGAAAATTCAGCCACCGAAAATGGCCCAAAAGTGCATCTTCGGTTTCGGCCGAAAGACTTTTATCACTGAAACAACAAGGCCGTAACGCGACATGATGATGCAAGCAAAAATCGTGGCCAGCACGCGCTTGGATCAGTGGTTCTCAAATAGGGGTATGCATACGTGAAGCCTCCAGGGGGTACGTGAGATTTTAAAATACATGCATTTTTAACATTTAAAATGTTTGAAAAAAAATTCTAATATTTGTAATTTGAAAGTGTTTATCAGTTACAAAGTTTGATAAATCAGACGGCTGTCACAGCACTCTTTAATGTCTTTTTTTTTTTTTCTTTTTTTTTTTGCCAAAAAGCTTTGCGCTGTTTAGGGGGTACTTGGCTGAAAAAATACTTCACAGGGGGGTACATGACTGAAAAAAGGTTGAGAACCACTGATTTAATGTATAAATGAGTGGGGTCAAGTTAAACATTTTATTTTGTATTTTATTTTACATTGTGCATTGTTAGGATGTCAGTGCTTAATAAATATTTACACAATTTTGTAATTGTTTTATTCTTTGAAGCATTAACCCTTTACCTACAGAGCCAGCACTGGTGATGTGTTTTATATGTCAGGAGTTTTATTACCATAACTCTGTCAAAGTTTGTCCGATTTGAAAGATTCCAATGGTGTTGAAAAAGCTGAGAATTGTGGGCATGCTCACATATTTGGTTTATGACAGTACTCGCAACCATATAACGTGGGCATTCATAACAGTACACCAGAAGTTTGGAGAGACAGCTACACAGATTCTCAACACCATAACTCCTCTAAAGTTTGCTCAATTTAAAAAATTCCAATGCTGACAGAGAGCTGAGAATCTGTGCTTTCTGACATTATATAATGTGTGGTATATATATTATGGTAATGTCGAACAGCACCGCAAAAAAGGCAGCTTTGGCAGAAGACAAGTGAGAAAGGAGAGTGAAGAAAGAGAGTAAAAGGAAAGCGAGCGAGAGTGGTGTTTTGTATTCAAAAAATAGCGTTAGATAGTGGCATTGTGTGTCCGTGTTTTATTACACACATTTATAATGTCAGGAAGACCATCAAGAACGGTAAGACAGCCACTACGGTTCATAGAGGAGGACAGGGATTTGGAGGGTGCATCTTCTGACCTGAGGTTTAGTATAGTTCTCTTTTGCACACCCAGAGTCCTAGACTCAAAAAATGACTGGTGATTGTTCTAAACATGTACAGGTTCACATTTCAAATATCAAATCAAAACTTCATGAGCAATAACAACATTTCTTCTCATAAAAGCCATGAAAAACAAATGTTTTTCTTGTTTTTCTTCTTTTAAACTGCTGACAATTCCATATAATGTGCAATAACCATTAACCAGATGTTGAAAAGTCAAGTTCAAGTACTCCAGGGAAAAGGGACTTAGGGCATTTCCTGACTATTTTACAGCCATAATAACAAAATATGTCCAAATCACCATTTTAAGCCACAGTAGGTCAAGGGTTAATATTAATTTATGCAATTGCAATTGATTTTAGTGAGGTTAGTACACAGTCATAGGCATAAATGCAATGGTACTAATAATTGGCATAATAATTTCTTTCGGTGTTTCGGTTTTCGGCCTTGGTTTCCTCATTTTTGGTTTTTGGTTATCGGCCTTGGTTTCCTCATTTTTGGTTTTTGGTTTTCGGCCTTGGTTTCCTCATTTTCGGTTTTTGGTTTTCGGCCTTGGTTTCCTCATTTTTGGTTTTCGGTTTTCGGCCTTGGTTTCCTCATTTTCGGTTTTCGGTTTTGGCCAAGAATTTTCATTTTGGTGCATCCCTACTAAATGGCACAGGAGAGTTTGGGATGTCCCACAGCTGAACAAAGTAGGGATGCATACAGTAGTAAAGTCTGAATATGGCCGTCCTTTTTGGGTAATGTATCAGTACTTAAGCACTGAGAACATGCTGTTTTAGGCGGCTATATTTCAACTGATTTAGGTTCCCTTTACATCAGAGCTGTTTGGTCCCTTTTAAACAAACCCTTGTCCACTTCCCCGGATAGTCCGATTTGTTTGGAGCAGTGTGAAAGCTCATTCGAACTCAAACAAGTGAACTCTAGTCCGCTTGTCAACGGAGGCCTTGATTTGCAAGCAAAAGCAGAGCAAAGCAACATGTGAACCAAAGACAGGAAGTATGATAAAGCATAATGATTTACAGTAGGTATACATGATATGCATGCCCACTATGCTGATATTGACTGATTCATTTTAGCCAATACCAAATTCTACCAAATTCCAAATTCCATAGGTCTGTTAATCCAGCCTAAGACTGCAGTATGCCAAACACAAGGAATCTCAGCATCTGGTTTGACAGCAATTTGAATTTGTAGCAGCATACCACCAAACTTGTACAGTCGTGTTTTTATCACCTCAGAAATATTTCAAAAATGTGATCATTTTTAACTTTTAAAGACACAGAGACAATTTTACATGCTTTTATTTCTGGATCACTGAAGCAGCCGTTTTACTGTTCTTAACCAAAAATCCCTGGACAGACAACAGATGGTGCAGAACTCTGATGCCAGGATTATGCCAAGAATTACACCTGTTTAAGCATGTTTACATTGGCTGCCAGTCATTTTAGGATCAATTTCAAGATTTTATTGTTTTTTTTTAAGCACTCAAAGGTCTCTGTCCCAGTTATATCACCAACCTTTTAACTCCCTATTCTGCTGCAGACACAGCTCTGAAACAACCTACCTGAGAAAATCAGGTCGGCTCTGTGCTTTCCTTTAAGTCACTTTTAAAAACAGATTTTTACAGGAGGGCTTTTCCTGACTTGAATATGGGTTGAATACATTGTGTTTTAAAGTATCTGCTTTGGCATTCTCTTTGTATCTCATTAGATTGTGATGCTCCTGACTGGTGCATAAAGGAATTTGCCAGTTTTAATTTGATTAATTTGCTATTCATGTTTTACTGTATGGTTTGTAAAGCACTTTGTAACGTCTCTTATTAAAAGTATTTTATAAATAAAGGTATATTATTTTTATTATTATTATTACTATTATTACTAGTACTGATGAGCAGCACACCACATAAACATAGCTGGATACCGGCAGTTCCATGTGTGAATGGATTTGTTTTTATGGTATATGTCATAATCATTCTCTCTGACCAATCAGAATATGCAGGGACTTGATGTTAAATTTTAGTACGACTCAGAGGTGAGATCAAAAAGGGACAAGTTACCCGGAATGTCTCTGATGGAAAATTTAACAAAAACAGACTCCAGTCGGGACGAGTCAAGTTGGTACCACATGGTGTAAAAGCATCATGAGTCAGCTGAACAGATCAACGGTCTCTCTGTCCTCTGTGTTTGGCCTCAGTGTGGTTTTAACAAAAGGACATGGTCCTTACACCAAAACAGATGTCTCTGCAGAGCTGCACGCTGCATGAAATGAATTAGCCTCCATCTGCATACCTCACTGCTCTGTCTGCACAAAGACTGACATCACTGTAACTCTCACCCTGAGGAGCTGTGTCTGTGTCTGAGCTCTGACTCTGTTCAGCTCCTGGAGTGAAATGACGTCACCTGTAATCCATGGGAAGTGAATACCTGCTCGTTCGTGCTGCTTGTCTGCAGCGTTCTGAGGAGAAATTTTGCATAAATGAGAACAGTTCATTTCTGCCTCTCCCTCAGGAGGATGAGTGTGTTTTATTTCGGTAGGGTGCAGCTGAGTTAACCATGAAATCCACTGAGGTTTTGTGTATTTGTAAGAGAAGATAATACCAATGCCATGTTAATTTTCACACTTAAATGTCTAAATAAATTCTAAAAATCACTACCCATATGTAATTTTTAGCCAAGTTCTTACATTACCTTAAATAATTCCAATACGTTTCAATGCCAGACAAATCCTTTATTTCTGTAATCATAATAGGAAATATCCTGATACAGTGGCTGTTGTTACAGAGCAAAAATCATTGTCATTTATCACGATTGGGATCAATACATCAACCCTATGGCCCAAAGTCAAGATCCAATCGAGCCTTTTTCAGAACAACCTGGGCTTTAAGAATATGTGTGCTGCAGCAATTTCACTAGAATTTTTTATAAAGCTATGAAACTTTTTGGACACAAGAAAAAACTAAACAGAAATTAAAACTCACAGATTTTTATGCTTTTCACACAGTGAACAATAATGACTGAGTATTTTTAACAGTTATTCTCCCATCTCCTAGGGCCAAAAAAAGTGAAAAAAAAATATTTTTGTGACAGAAAAAAATCTTCAAAATATGCATATTTAAAAAAAAACATCCTTGCACTTGTTTGTATTGACTCTTTCTGTGCCATTATTCAAAGCAGTTCCTGTCTGCAGAGACACAGAGGACCACATCGCAGGCTCTGAGGACCACATCACAGTCTCTAAAGGCCTCATCACAGACTCTAAGGATCTCATTACAGACTCTGAGGGCCTCATCACAGACTGTGAGGACTACATCACAGACTGTGAGGACTACATCATAGACTCTGAGGACTACATCACAGACTCTGAGGACTACATCACAGACTCTGAGGACTACATCACAGACTCTGAGGACCCCATCACAGACTCTGAAAGCCACATCAAAGACTCTGAGGACCACATCACAGACTCTGAAGGCCACATCAAAGACTCTGAGGACCTCATCACAGACTCTGAGGACTACATCACAGACTCTGAGGACCACATCACAGACTCTGAAGGCCACATCACAGACTCTGAGGACCACATCACAGACTCTGAGAACCACATCACAGACTCTGAAGGCCACATCACAGTCTCTGAGAACCACATCACAGACTCTGAAGGCCACATCAAAGACTCTGAGGACCACATCATAGACTCTGAAGGCCACATCAAAGACTCTGAGGACCACATCACAGACTCTGAAGGCCACATCAAAGACTCTGAGGACCTCATCACAGACTCTGAGGACTACATCACAGACTCTGAGGACCACATCACAGACTCTGAAGGCCACATCACAGACTCTGAGGACCACATCACAGACTCTGAAGGCCACATCACAGACTCTGAGAACCACATCACAGACTCTGAAGGCCACATCACAGTCTCTGAGAACCACATCACAGACTCTGAGAACCACATCACAGTCTCTGAGAACCACATCACAGACTCTGAAGGCCACATCACATCTCTCTATCTATCTATCTGTATTTTCTGACAAGCATTAGAGCAGATGGATGTCATCTTTACTGAAATTATGCCGATTTAAGCATTTTAGCATAATAACAGTTTTTTTAAGGCACTAAACTAGTATGATCCAACACCTTTATCAAGAGAAACCATTCAAAAAAAGCACAAACTGTACAAAAATAAGAATATTTTATATTGATTTTTCTAGATTTGGTTTTGAAGCATGTGGAATCAAAATATCAAACATATAGATAGCATCACTTGTCATTCAGGTTGTACAGATTCCAGGGAAGCATTTCAAGATGTTCCTAGAAATCTAACCCCAATTTCTGTAAAGGGCAGATGCATGCAAATGATTAATTTCTTCTCTCTCTTTAGCTGCAGAGAATGCACGCTATAACAACTAAACAATCTGATTTTACTCATAGAGGAACAGCAGCGATGGAGGACTTGTTACTCATGCAAGTTTGAGTGAAAGAGAAGGACGCTGTGTGGGTTAAAAAGAGTTCCCAAACCGTTTTCAGGCTTGCCTAAACACGCAGCAAGTGGCGGCAGGTCTTATCAGCCCGTCAAACAGTCAACCATCTCTGTGACATGGCTCTAGTCCTGAAACCAGTCAGCCTGCTCCTGCTGACTGACAGGCTGCTGATTCACATGGAGCTTCTGTTTGTACGCCCGATGGAGTGCTTCATTCAAGGCCGACAGTTTGGATGACACAGTGTCTTATTCATGCATGCTTCAAAGCAGAAACAGATCCTCTCTCCCTCGCGTTCATTCAGAGGCCGGGTGAAAACAAAACGACTCCCTCCCTCGGCGTTTATCGTCGCTCTTGTCGTAAAGCGCTCTGATTTCAGCGGGGAAAGCCCCAGGTGTGTATGCTACAGGTAAGACGCAACAAAGCAGAGCGCTGACAGCAAATAATCGCAGAGGGTGGGTCATTAGATTTGAATACTGTGCCACTTTTAACCGGTTTGAGAGATTAGTCATCCCAGCAGCAGCATGGGAACATTTCCACACACACTGATACTGTCACCATATCCTACACGCCTGCTTTACACCGAAATTACATGGAAAAGGAGGACTGTAGAAAGAGAGGAACAGCAGCATCCTAATGTGCTATTCACCCCTTTTATTCTGCAGCAACTACTATCATCCAGATTAGGAAGAACAGAGGTAAACTGCCAAAAACACGCAGAGACAGACCACAGGGGCGCTAAAACTTCTTTATTTATTTCAGTTAAAACTCCATGGCTTTGTCTCTGGTTTTTAAGCAGATCTGCATGTCTTGCAAATTGCCTCATAACTGTTGTTTGTCCCTGCCAACAACCCCCTTTAATAGATACTCAGGATGCACTGATGCATTAGTCCACATCAATATCATCAGCCCTGTTGACAGACATTGGCACATTGGCAAAAAACACAGCATGGATAGATGTCAGAAGCAGATTATTGTCTGTTGTATAGTATGTATATAGTATTATTTACTGCTTACTGCTCCACACCAAACTGCTGATTTCGAGAGCTTTTTATCAGGCAGAAAAACGCCTGTCTGCCGAAAACACCAATTCCACTGACAACGCCAATCTTGCCGACAAGGTCATTTCCGCCATCAATGCTAATCCTGTTGACAACGCCAATACCTGCCGACAACGCCAATCCTGCCGACAACGCCAATCCTGCCAACAATGCCAATCCTGCCGACAATGCCAATTATACACGAAACAAACTTTGATCTATATTTGTAGTCAAACATGAGAAAAGATGTTGGCATTTTAGGAGCCTTACACCACAAGAGGTTATGAAAACATCAGCCTCTGTATTAGCTATTCCCATTCATTTTCTCCAGAGCAGGTTTGATTAGAAGCCACAAGCTATTTTCACTGCAAAGAACAGAGTTTTTACTGATCACTTCATGTGCATTTCTATTTTCTTACAAATGCATTAGTTGATAAATAAAAATTGTTTTACAGAAACAATCATGGACAGCTACATTTAGGATTTCTTGCAAATAACTAAACTTAAACTGGTAAATTAAAAAATATTTTGGAAATATTTCTATATTTAAGTTTTCATGGCAGCTTTTGTCGTGTTTTCTTAATGTTTACTGATATTTGAAATTGACCTGATTGATTTAGGAGGGAGTTGCAAGTGGAACAGGCATGTACTGATCTCACTGAATACTTTTAAGAGGAAGATACATGACTTGGACGTAGACACATCTGGTTGCAGATGATTTAATAACAAATTTTGTGGTCAGTTTCAATAAACATTTGCTTTTCAATTTGTTGGGGAAAAATGTGTTCTTTACTGCATTTACTGAATTGTATTATGTTTGCCGTGTTCAGCACTATTCACACAGAACTAGCCTTGCCTGTGGATCCCTGATCATTCATGAATTACCTCTGACGTCAGAGTTTGGTGCCATGCATTCACACAGGATGAGTGAAGTCTGTAATAAATTTACTGACATTGATAACCACTGAGAAACACATTTCTTAACTTAAACTGCTATGCATAAAATGTTGATATATTGTTGTAACACCAGGTACAGGTATAGAGAAGGGAGAGGTATATAAAGAGACCAGTGGTGTGCAAACATAGTAGGTAGAGGGGTTTAAAGAAGAAATCAAATGAAATAGATTTATATGTGAACATGAGCTCAAATAAACTAAAAAAGGAACCACAAATAGCCGATATTTCTCAGAACTTCGACGATGTCCTACACGTCTCGATTTTTTAAATCAGAAAAGGGGGCAGTAAAAGCTGCATGAACCGTAAAAAAAAAAAAAAAAAAAAAGATAATTACCAGCCTAGATTACCATCCCTGCAGTAGTCCTGTAGTTCTCCACTTGTCTAGAGTCAGGACTGGGGCTGGGCAATCAATCTAAATATGGATTAAATCGCAATATGTTCGATGGCAGAGATGTTATACTCTACACATCATACAAACATTCAAAGGTGGTAATAATTTGCAAAAAAAAAAAAAAAATCCTGTTTCCTTGTTTGTCTTATTGAAAATGAGACAGACATAAAATGATCATTCCCCTTGTTACAACAATTCATACCAAATTTGTGTCAAAATAAGCACAATTCAATATTTTTCAGAATTTTTCAGCCTTAGTTTAATCTACCATATGTGTTCTTATAATCTAGGAGGATTTATTGCTTGTTTGTTGACAAATACATAAGATAAAGAACTGAAACAAATAATCAAATATTAAATCACAATTGAAATATTGAGGGGGAAAAAACGCAATTAGATCATTTTCCCAAATCCTTCAGTCCTCGTCAGAACCCACAAGCACCTTGCAGTAGACTAGTTATGACCCAAAGTTTCTGAACAGTTTCAATCATATCATCATAGCTTTTCAATGAAAAAAGGGACAGTTTGTGCAGAGCAATGGAGACATGCCTTTCAAAATAAAAGCACATCATAGACTTATTGCCACATTTTTTTTTCAAGCATAAATCCAGATCAACTGAAAACCCCTTTGCAACCAAGTTTAAGGTCTACGGCAAAAGACAGCTAAATTTGATTTATTGTGACGTATCTCAGTCAAATGGCGCGAAAATGCAAAATGACTTTTAAGTTATTTTCTGACCTTATATCCTTTATTTTACATTCCAAAATCTAACTGAAGACTTTTGAACAGCCTACCTCTTTTCCTTCCTAACCCTGACACCTTCTCAGCAGCTAGCTGACATGAGTCTGGATCAGTTTGAGGTTTCTGCCTCTTCCACATCAGTATGGATCTACTTGAACTGAATGGCATAAATGCAAAAAATAGCATAATTCCCACTGTCACCAGTCTGTGAGACTGTCCTACCAAAAGTAGATCATAGAGTATGTTGGGAATAAATAATGAAGTAAAAAGCCTTCTTTATTCAAAAAACAGCTGGTTAGCTGTTAAATGAATGAGATTTAATGTTGATGAGATGATGAATTAAACATTAAAGGAGACATATTGGGGACATATTTTACACTTTAAGACAGGTTTATATTGGTCTCAGAGGTCCCCAAAACATGCCTGTGAAGTTCGTTGCTGAAAAAACACTCCAGTATTGGATTTTTTCATGTCTAAAAAGCCCTCTGTTTCAGCCCTGCTCAGAACGAGCTGTTTCTGTCTCTGTGGCTTTAAATACTAAATAACTGTCTGACTCCGCCCCTGACCCCACCCCTCTCAGGAAATGGATATGGCTCTCCTGATGTTACAATGTTACTGACACTTTTATCCAAAGTTAAGGACCTGACTGGGATTCGAACCCTCAATCTTCCAGACAAAAATCAACTGAGTAACCCACTGAGCTATCCAGCATCTCAGCTGAGAAGATCAGGAGAGGAGTTTGGAACTTTCTTCCAAGCAGTGACGGCCAACCAAACCTGGGGGCGGGTGCTTACTCCCCATGTGACATCATGAGGGTAAAATCTGAGAACGGCTTGTTTTAGCACACATTTTCTGAAAGGTGGAGAAAGAGAGGGGAGAAGGGAATAGATTTTTTTGGTACTTGAGGGGATTGTGGACAGGCCAGGAGCACATATTTTTGTTAGAAAAGACTGAAAAAGTGATTTTTGCAAAATATGTCCCCTTTAACGTTCATAGAGAAGGTATTTCATGAAGAGGCTGTCATTAGGAATGACCATGTTACAACTGTAAGGTGGAATCAGAGAATCTGTGGAAGCCCTTTACCCTGAAAAACCTCTTAATGATCATTTTTATGTACATTCATCATGCAGACATCAGACAAGTCCATGTAAGGTGCAGCGCATGCTTCAAATTCACACTTCTCCCAGCCTGAGATGAAACGCTGGGACTTTCCCCACACAAACACATTCCCCACACAGTGAATATTCCTCCAACCAGCCCGGATGAGACCTCCAGTGCTCTAACTACCACCAGATGTGTGCTGAGCATGACTCACGACGCTTTACTGCCCTGCCCTTTAATCTCTGCAGCAAGTTGCCAACTGCCACCAGGTCAAAGGACACGGCTGCATGCCAGCAACGCCACGTCTCTGCAACAACTACACATAAGGCAAACGTTCCTATGGCAACGACGGGTCTTATCTTTATGTTGTAATTCAGCAATAAAAGAGGGAGTGCAACTACTGCTGTCTCATCAATATGCATTCATAAAAAGGCTGTAGGGGAGACCGGGGTTGGTTATCACATTGTTCCTTGTGGCCACATGATCAGGCGCCGTTTCATCATGTTCATATAAGATATTTGGCCTGATTCCATGCCCGTTATTACATTATTTTTTATGCAGACAATGCTTTTGTGTTGACAGATTATAAACACTTTTTTAAAAGTGTGTGTTATAAAAACTGAAAGTTTATAGCTTTGATTTGAGCCTAGCTTCAGCTAGCCAGCTACAGTATATCCATGTGGTAGGCAGCAACTCACTTTTCCTTACTAGTGTTCAATCAGTTTAGCTCAACTCTGCTTGGTCTTGTTTTCAAAATGTGACGAAACCAATACATATACATTTCTTTTTATATTATGTTTGGGGCTTTTTGCCTTTATTTTGATAGGACAGCTGAAGAGAGAAAGGAAACATGGGGCGTGACATGCACCAACCAGCGCTGGAACCAGGAATCAATCCTGCAACCAGTTCATCTAAGACTCTAGCCTCTGTATGTGGGTGCCTGCTCTACCAACTGAGCTGAACCAGCACCTGTTACTGAACTTTTTTAACTAATATTTTTGTTGATATAAATATCAGTATGATATCAACATCATGCTCCTTACATTAAATACTTAAGTAGCACTATATTACTTCATTTTACCTGTTTGGAAGTACTCATTTTAACAAACAGAACAATAAAAACTGTATTATAGGTTATAAGAATATGCTGAATATGCAATGGCGAACATGAATATTCCTCCTATGTTAATAGCTGATACATCAGCTGTCAGTGTAGCCAGTGAAAATACATAAGCTTTAGTTATTTTTGCTGGATTCTCCTTGTTCCTTTAACTTTTAAGTCATTTCTCAGGACTGAAGTTTTAGATCTAAACTGAAGCTAATTTAATTTCTTACACTTGTTGTACTTGTATCACTCTGTCATGAACCTGCTGTTTGATTATGAGGTTTATTTCAATAACAGTTTGATTCGAGTACAAATGAGACTTGGTGTACTTTAAAAAAAAAAGCGTGTAAATCACTTTCCTCTAAATTTAACATGAAGAAGAAGGTCAGCATGAAATTAGTAGAATACACAGTATATTAGCTAAAATATTAAACCACTATCAACCAATATATCAGCTGTAAACACTGGCTCGTATTCACTGTAAATAATAGTAAATAACAGCTGCAAACACTGGCATATCAGGGTAAATAAGGATATCAGCAGTTAGTAACAGCTGTCTAGGGCTGACAGCTTCCAATCGGTTGGTTGATTGTTTAGTCAAAAAGCTTTTGTTGATCAGGGTCACCCTGGTCAGCCTTCTCTTAGCTGCCAAGTGAGAAGAGAATCAGGAGAGCCACATACACTAAACCAAATCTATTTCCTGAGAGTTGGGGGCGGAGCGAGACACCTCATTTATATTTAAAGCCACAGACACAGAAACAGCTCATTCAGAGCAGGGCTGAAACAGAGGGCTTTTTAGACATGCAAAAATCCAATACTGAAGAGTTTTTCAGCAACAAACTTCACAGGCATGTTTTGGGGACCTCTGAGATAAAAAAAAAAAACTTGTCTTAAAGGGGTAAAATATGTGACCTTTAAGTCCCTCCTAGCAAAGTTTTTCCTCCTCACCTAGGTAAATTATTGCTGCATGCTGTCTGCTTATGCTCGTAAATGACACGTCGCAGGCTGAATCAAGTGATCTGTTAATTGTTCCAAATTTAAAGCAATAATCTGAGGTTATTATGTAGGCTATATGAGTTTAAATAGTTACCGCGCCAGGATCATGGAGATCATATGATCAAGGGCAGGTGCATACTGATCGTCTCTCAAATAATGTTTGGTTTTTTTTAAGTACAATGCAATGAGCCAGAAAAATATATTACAGCTTCAAACGGCTTGTTATGTTCATTTTTAGATCATTTAGACTACCATTCATGGTTTAAGCTGGTCCCCAACTAGGTGATTTATTTTTTTAAACCTAGCGACCAGTCAGTTGGTTGGTGTCTGGGTGTGATTTCAGGCAACTAAGTTTTTCTTTGGTTGACTACAGGCCTACTTATGTCAGCTGTAAATAAAAACCATTATTAACTGTAAAGTTCAGCACTGCATCAGCTGTTAATAGCATTCAATATTAGCTGTAATTAAAGGCCTAAGTGGGGTGTACAGATAGGCCTATATTAGCTGTAAATACCATGCCATTTAAGTGGTAAATATCGGCCCACATCAGCTATAAATATAAGCCAGTATCAGCTGTAAATATAAGCCTACATCGCATGTAAATAATAGACTGTAAATATCAGCTTTGTGTATTAATAAGTTCAGGGTTTTAGGCAGGACCAACAGATCTACCTCTGTAAAAGTTGTTTTTTTTTTTTTTATCCATCCTCATTTCTTAAAATTTAAAGTGTGTTTAAGAAACTTTACGTTTTAGATCTAAAATAAATTTATAACCAGCTATGGCTTACAATAAGTATGTAAATATTGGCATAACAGATATCAGCATAAAATAAAGTGAATCCATAGATAAATGATTTTGGAATGCAGCATTGTCAGTACTAGATAACACTGTACATAATGAATCCTTAGCTGTTATTTCAAACATATTTGGCATCTCTAGCTTTTAAAATGATAAAGTTTAAAACCAAATTTACTCTCTATAACCCCACTGATAAATGAGGGGCCACCAGTTCCATAATAGGATTTGTTCTCACAGTGGTTTAGGGTGTCTTTGCCTGGAATGAGATTTGTGTCAAAAAGTTTCAAACAAAACTTTTTCAGTATCAAACAAAAATAAGCATTTGAGAACAAAAAAATGTGATCCAAGCAAAAAAAATGTTCACATCAAGAGAACAAATTAAGAAAAGCAACCAAATTATTAGTCTTTGAATTTTGAACATCTATCTTTTTGTTTACAGTTCCTGTCTTTCTCTCTCTGTGATCAGACTTTTGCTCTCGCTTCTCAGTTTTGCGTTTGCGCTGCCTGATCCTTGGTTTGTGTTTCTTGAGTTTTTGGTCTCAGTTCTGACACAAATGTCACGTGTGGGCGGGCTTTTCTGGGACGTATCCCTATTGGCCAGCAAGTTTTTGAGTGATTGCTCAGTCACTCCAGATGCTCCGGAAGTTGTTGTTCAGCTCACATTTGGGAAATTTAAGGACACCAGCGGACTATCATTTTTGAATCAGTTTTACTGAATCATTGATGCTTTATTAAATCTAACTACTGATTAAACAGGTGTATTTGTCAGTGCAGTAGTAGATGTTGTGTTGTTTCGTAGACAAACGTGTTTTATCGATTTTTCCTACCACTTAAGGTGTCGTCTTAGCTTTGTACATAAACTACACCAACATCGTCAGCTTATCAGGTAGCTCAGCAGTAATGTACATGTCTGTCGCTCAGGGGACCGGGGTTCGAGGCTTCGCTATTTTATAATTATTGATGTCTGTATGGTTTGGGGTTTTTTTTTCATGGTTTTCTGGAATAAAAAAACTGCTCAATAACTAGTGAATTCTGAACAGTTTGTACTTTAGTTAACGGTCTGAGCCCCGTCACTGGGCAGATGACCAGGTGTGTGTACTGGGCATATGAGCAACAGATTAGACCACACTCAGGCCTTGTCCACATGGAGACGAAAACAATATATTGCCGTTTCGTTTTGGAAAAGTTTTCTGTAAAGACGGAGTCCTTTCAGGAACCACTGAAACGACTGAAAACGCTGTAGTGCATATGCCACGCCTGTAAGCGGTGCTGTAACGCTGCCACGGAAATGCACCAAAGTAGAAGAAGAATATCACAGAAAACTGACAAACTTTCTTCTAGTTGCCCTTCTGGTTGTTCTCCATGTTGGATTTAAGAACATATGGTTTATGCATTTCGCGGTGGTGATAAAGGAGCATCGGATTTTGTTGTAAAAGCCATAACAAGCTCAGTAGCTTCTGCAGCATTAACACAACCCCGGAGTCCGCCATTGATGTTTTGGTCTGATCCTGCAGGCGCTCTGAGGTAGATACGCTATGTGTGACATAATCGTTTCAAGAAAGATGCAGATAGCCATCTATACGGGAACGAAATGGTAGCCGTTTACGAATTATGCACTCTAGGACCGAAAAGCCTAATAATACACTAAATATTGTTGTTTAGGCTGTGAAATAGCAGACGATTAATACGATAACTGATCTGGCATTGGCATTATTTCATCTGACCTTGGATCATGGTGGTTTTTATTACAGAAAATCATTTTAAAAAAAAAACAACACAGACATCAATAATTATAAAATAGCGAGGCCTCGAACCCCAGTACCCTGAGCGACAGACATCTACATTACCACTGAGCTACCTGATAAGCTGATGTATGTGTAGTTTACGTACAAAGCGAAGACGACACCTGAAGTGGCTGGAAAAATCAATAAAACACGAATGACTACAAAACAACACAACATCTACTACTGCACTGACTAATACACCTGTTAAATCAATAGTTAGATTTAATAAAGCATCAATGATTCAGTAAAACTGATTCAAAAATGATAGTCCGCTGGTTTCCTTAAATTTCCCAAACGTGAGCTGAACAACAACTTCCGGAGCATCTGGAGTGACTGAGCAATCACTCAAAACTCGCTGGCCAATAGGGATACGTCCCAGAAAAGCCCGCCCACACGTGACATTTGTGTCAGAACTGAGACCAAAAACTCAAGAAACACAAACCAAGGATCAGGCAGCGCAAACGCAAAACTGAGAAGCGAGAGCAAAAGTCTGATCACAGAGAGAGAAAAAACAGGAACTGTAAACAAAAAGATAGATGTTCAAAATTCAAAGACTAATAATTTGATTGCTATTTTAAATTTGTTCTCTTGATGTGAACATTTTTTTTGCTTGGATCACATTTTTTTGTTCTCAAATGCTTATTTTTGTTTGATACTGAAAAAGTTTTGTTTGAAACTTTTTGACACAAATCTCATTCCATATCTTTGATGACATACAACTTCCTGTTTAAATAATGCATGAGAATAATATGGGTATACATATCACTGTAGGACCACAAGCTTCCCTCTTATTCAGGAGTGATGCTGTCAGATATTCTAATCATGAGTGATACCCAGGAGAGTGTGACAACCAGCCCCGGTCTCCCCTCATTCACGCATGTTTAATTGCTGTGGGACAGACCTGCAATGATTTAAACTACATACTATTATGAGACAGCTCAAACTAACATTAAGGTCACAGCACCTTTAGATTGAGCGTGTGCGTGGGTCTGTGCGTGTCATACCCATGGGATGTTATGAGGAGATAATTGGAGAGCCCATCGTTAACCGTTAAAGCAGTCACAGTAATCAGAAACCAGCACTTACTTGCCGATGACCTCGCAGAGCTCGTAGACATCTTCAAACAGAATGTCGTCGTCCGCCATAGTCCGACCGAGCCGGGCTGGGAGGATTTATCCCCCAGATCTGCGTCCCAAACCCAGAAAGAACCGACCAACAGCGGCTGTACCGTGGGTCGGTAAGGACTACCACAGATAGGTTGTTATATTCCAGTTGTTGGATCCTCTGGTAACCCCCCCGCCACCCCCCAAACAAACACGCTGCGACGCGGGGAGCTTGGTAATCCAGTTGGGGTGTCCTCCGGTTCGGCCCAAAGCTTCCCGGTAACCCACCTCACAAACGGCCGTGGTTGTCAAACATTGTAGTAACTCCTCAAAAGGTGTGTGTGTAATAGTATGTGCGTGTAGGTGCGTGTATGTGTGTAAATGTGCGCGCTTGCTCCCGGTAACGACTCCACCGACGCCGGTTCTACTGCCGTGCAGACCCAGCGAACGGTGTTCCGGTAACAGCAGCACCGATCCAGGCAGGTAGTGGTCCTCACTCCCAGAGCTGTTACACTTTCCCGGGGGTGCTCACTCACTCCTCTCGCCGTGGTGTGAAGTCCTCCCCGCCCCGTCCAGAAGCTCAACTCCCCGGCTCAGTGACACTTCGCGAGCCAGCTCACGGTCTTCTCCCCCCGGACTCTGCCGCCCGTCTGCCCGACTGGACGTTCAGCTCCACGGAGCTTCCAGAACACTGAAAAGCTCCGCCTACACGGGAGTTATGAAACTGCCCCACTCTCCTCCATTTGGGGTCAAGATGTTACCCAAGATTTCCCGTAGAGGCCTACAGGCTTTGAGCCAACATGGCGGCGGGATGGCGCCATAAAGGCTCCTCAGTAACCGCAGTTTCCCTCCGACTGTTTCAATGGACAGAGACGAAGACGAGTTCAACCCGGAAGAGACGGCGGTATGAATGAAGAATGACGGTAAATATTGACAGTTTTAACTTAGAAAGTTTACTTCAAAACCAAAACAAATACATTTGTTAAAGAAAATAGGAAATTCTCATAAATGCTAAAAGAGAAATATTAAAAAAGATAATTATATACAAAATATTAGAAGTATTAAGGAATATAAGAAATGATAATCAATTGCAATGTAATCAATGTTGTTTGAAATATATGCTTAAAAATAAATCAATTAAATATGATATTTTGTAATGTGAAAATATGTTTTAAAAAAAGTTTTATTTTATTTTATTTTATTATGAATTGAGTTTTGGGACCGTTATCTGTTGTCATTCTTGGGACTGAGAGTTAACCTACTGCATTCAGAACTGTTTTTTGTTTCGTTTTGGATATTTCTTCTGATTGAAACTAAGCATAAGTGACGTCCTGTTTGGACACAGACCTGCTTTTATATGTAGATTGAAGATTTTATCATGAACTTTACCACTGAAAAAGGACTTGATCTTAATCTTGAAGGAAATAAGGGAACAGTATAGATAAATGTTTGCTAACTGAGCTGTCTGTGAGTTTCTAAAGTGAAATGAGACATTAAAGACCCTGTAAAGTGAAAATAAATCTGTATTTAGGTTTGTTGTATGACATGTCACTGTGTTATGAACCCCCAGGTCAAATTTCAGTCAATAAAAGACATCCCCAAGTTTATAATAATAAGCTTTAAAATCATGAAAAATGGGGCAGTAAAATCTCCTCCAGGATAGTCCGGGCGTGTCTGTTAAATGAGCTGAAGCTAGCCCACTCAGGAAAAATAGGATCCTCTAAGATTAAAAAAATCTGAATGGAGGAAATCACTCACACCATTATCCTGACCCTTGACCTTATGATCAGGGCACAGCTGCTTGGCTCTGGTCCAGAGAAGAGACAAAGTCTGTTTTCTGGCTCAAATCTCTGTTATCATGCCTTAAATTATTCATAGTCCACTGCGGCTGATAGATTTGGCAAATTTACCTCACATTGAACGAAAAACAGCATTTAACTGACTGTAACATTTAATAAAGGCAGTGACATCAGCTACAACAGACTGTACTAAGATGAACTGCTCTGTGATTTTATACTGTAGTGTTAAACCAGGTGCACACTGTGCGATTTTCCTCTGATTCAGCCACGAATTTTGAGTCGCACAACTCACTCTGAGAAACTCTGCAGGTTTCTGTCACAGTCCGTCTCAGTTTCAGTTACACAGTGTGAGCACTCAGGTCGTGCACGACCGTCCGATCGTACAGTGTGGGCACACAACTTGTGAGTGATGGTTGTGCGTCGTAAACGATGTAGGCGCACAGTATGAGATGACATTCTGCCACGACTGTCGTATGGTCAGCTTGAAATTGCACAGTGTATGCACGGCTTTAGGGGGGCGGGGTCATTCCACACTGTGGGCTTGTGACATCATCAGCCCCCATATTGGCCCCGCCCAAATTAAACCCAGCCAGGAAAGAAATGAAAAACTTTATGACAGTCTAAATCCAAAATTCAGTCACATGTAGAGCTCAGTGTTTTCACATGTTTACAGTAACCATATTCCAGCATAACTAGTGTGTTGAGACAAAAAATTGGACTTCACTTTACAGGGTCTTTAAGGAGCAGTGGTGGACTTGATTCACATCACTGTGGACGCAGGGAGATGCTGACATAGATTAACCACAGTGTGCTGAAAGGGACAATAAAGGAAGGGCATCCTAGATGGCACTGTACTGCATAATGCCAGCTGTAGAGGCCCTTTGTCACTTTGTGTCGCTGTAGGGGTTCCTAGGATTTCCTCATATTTATGTACCATTGGGCCCTTAAGATGTCACTTTTATGGTGTTTAATGAACTATCAGGGGCATGATTACCCCTCTCTGAGTCCACTAGTTCCTCTGTTTTTACATGACTTTTATGAGCTTTCCATGTTGGTTTATCATTTACAGTCACACCTCAGGAAACAACATTCAGAAAGTCCTTTGGTATTAATCTTAGGCCAGAGAGTGTCTTTTTCATCCTTTTTTGAACAGAAAAAAAAACACAGTTTAGTTCTGATGAAACTGAAGGATAACTGATTTTAATTAACACGTTTCTTCAGTTTGACCATTTTATTTTCTGCACTTACAAAATTTGTAAGTCCTCTTTTCAACTAAAAACGTCAGGTCATCTGCAACTGCATTTTCTTAATATGTTAATTTGTATACAAAAATTGAAAAGTTAAGTTCCCAAAACTGAGCCTTGTGGCACTTTAGATTGATTTTTAATAAGGTATAGTACTATAGTCATAAATGACCAGTACTCAGCATAGACATTATTGTTCACATCTTTAATTATTTATTTACTTCTATGTCAATATTTTCTTAAAAGTTGGAAATGCTCAAAACTATAGAATAAAACAACTACAGGCAAGGCAGGATTATTTATGGATCCAAATCCATAGAAACAGAAACTCAAAGTACTAAAGAACCAAAAACATCAAGAATATCAAAAACAGGACATTAAAATACAAAACATGTGAAAACAAAGGATCAAAATCGTTAAAATACCTTCTTATTAGTAGTTAAAATAATTATTGAAATTCAATAAATCCTTAAAAGGCATCAGCAAAGCAAAAGTGGTGGTTTGAAAAGTCATTGCTAGTATTAGATCAATTGAAAAATAAACTTAATACTCAGGGGAATTCAAACTTAGAGACAAGTGGGTGTATGCAGAGTCATGATTTACTCCTTTGGTCTGATTTTTGGTGTTTTACCAGCATGAAATCAACTTTATCTCATTGCATTGAGTCTTCTTCTTCTGCAACAATCTACTACCCTAAAAAACAGGTCTAACACAAACTCTGTAGAACCTCTGAGCACAGCAGGCAAGTGCCAATACTCCTGTTTTACAGCCTCTTGTGGGCTTAAGACATTGTATGCTGATTGTCTTATTAACAGCAAGTGAATAATAAAGCAGAGTTAGTTAACCAATAACGATGTGCTTGTTCTTTTATTTATGATTTTACATTCAATGTATTTAAAAGCCCCAGAGCAGCAGCTGTTGGTAAGGTTTTCTCCAGTACCTGCTTGTGAAGCATGGAAATCTTCTATTAGATGTAAAATCTGAGCCCCGTCTGAAGATGTGGGGGTAGTGCGTGCAGGAGGTGTGTGTTGTGAGGTGACGAGCGAGGGGCAATTTGGCTCAGGAATGAGAGAAATGAGGACATCAGAGAAAATCTTATCTCAGAGCAACACTCCTTCGACTCTCGGCTGGTGGTGCCAGCCTGGTGTGAGTCTGTGTTAGTGTTTACCAGATGTTTGAGCCTCAGTCCTCAGTCAGGAATTAGATCTGATATGAAACGCCACACTTGTACTCACAAACACTTACTCAGTTTCATAACCTGATAGTTTTATAACTTTACTGCATACAGAGGCTATGTCTAAAACAAATCACTACATATTTCTGTGTATTGATGTCTGGCTGTCGTACATTGTAGAGAGGGTTTTCTGTGATGGATGGCCGATTCATGTATCCTTCTCTGCAGCGTTCTGTGGATGTAGCTTTGGGTAGCAGAAACATGACTGATTGATAGTTTGTGCATGAGAAGGGGATCAAAAGTCTAAAAAAGGAGCAAAGAAAAGTGCCATTTTCTCCGTGACAGCCTTACAGCACATGAATCATGAGCAGCCATTTTTTGGGTATTAACTGGAGGTTAGGTTGTCCAACTACCACACATTTAAAAAAAAACACCTTCTCTGTTATTTTTCTGTCACTGTTTACAGGCTTGCAGTGGCATGGATGAAACCATGCCTGCAGCTGCCTCTTTCTCCACAGATGATGCCACCTGGTGATTGACCAGGAACAACCTTAACAGCTTGAAGCTTTGCAAGGTTGCTCTGCCTGAGGTCAGACATGGAAGCTTTTATTCACAACATTCTACAAAGTCTCTGCAACATCATTACATCAGATGAGATGGTAAGCTTAAAGGCTTGGCTGTTTTCAAGACAAAAACATTTTAAAACTGCACATTAAAGTATAGTTAAAGTAGCCTTAAATAGTAATCAGTCTGTCACAGGGCTCTATGTGATGATTTGTGGCTCTTTTATATCTTAATTTCAAATCTTAATCACCCTGAAACCCATGAAAAAAGAGAAACTTTGACTTCAGAAATTATCCATTGCAAATCACATTAATCCATTTGTTTCCCAGGATTATACAGTTGCTTTTATTGTCAACCAATTTTTCCCCTCTTTTGCCTCTTGCCATTTCTACTGCTTAAAGCACACTTAGACATTTTTTGCCACTTTCATCCTGTGTTTGCCATGTTTTTGCCCCTTTTCACCCATTTTGTCACTTTCTGAACATTTTTGCCACCTTTAACTTATTTTTAATGTCACTTTTACCTATTTTTGCCACCTTTTATCACTTAGATTGTGGGTCTTGCAAATTTACTATTCAACATTTTGGCTTTGGTTGAGCAGGGTTGAGTAACACTGATCTATCATATTCCTCATCTTCTACAAAATGTTTCAAATTTTTTGTCCAAATAAAGCATCATATGTCAGAGTGCATCTCGATGCAAGAAATCACGTCTGCTTTGTTTGACATTCCCCAGGCTTCAATTAGATGTTCCACCTACTTTTTCTGTGTTTCTGATGCCCATGCATTGTACAGCCTCATTTAAAGCTCATGTTCTTTAAATCTGCAGCCTGATAACAACACAAACAGACATACAGCTCTTTAATATGCTCACAGTCTGACAGCAAACTAAGCAGAGGCGTACAGACTTTCACAAGCACTAGGCTTGATAATTGTGTGATTGGAACAGCTGCACAGCTGATTTAATGAAAAAAATACAAGATGAGCTTTTAAACTGGTATTACTCTATGAAAAACTCCATTATAATGGAGATAACTCAACAGTTTAATGCTGTCCTCTCTGCCATCGCACTTACTCACTAAACAAGAGAGACATATACTGACACAGTTGTGTTTACCTTCCTGCTGGCATGCTGCTATATGCCAGCAGGAAGGAGGAAAACAGAAACAGCGCTGATACTTTAAGGAGCTTCATTTTTTTTCTTTCTCTTTTGTGGCCACAGAAGGAAAGAAAATTGGGGATTTTCTTTCAGTATTGCATGACTTTTATGCAGACCAAGAGTGACTAATATGGAGAGCTGAGAGATTTTCCAGCAGGCTGGGCTGGTTTTGGGTTGGGAGGGCCGGTGTACAGTGACAGTAAATAAGGATCACACAGGCTACACCTCACAAGGAATAGAAACAAGCAGGAGCACACATAGTGTGAAATACACTTTGCCTCCCAACCCCTATTTTACTCTCTCTCTGTGCTTGGTCAGGAAGGCCATCAGTGTCTGTCTGACTGGAAACACAACCAAAATGTTGGTTCTGCATGTACCTTATCAGTGGTCTATCCCTCCAGCCCAACACAGGCAAGGTGGTAATCAAGAGAGATAGATGGGTAATACTGGAAAAAGTTAGATCAAAAAGTGAGAGCCTTGGAAGCTTGAGTGGCAAAATGTGCAGATTTATTTGTTATTACAAACTCACAGCTTAAATTGAAATGCACCAGGTGGAGACGACACAGGTTAACAGAGCTATGTGCAACAGAAAACACAAGATAAAGCATGCAAACCACCATCCAAGTTTATAAATCAAATCAATTAATTGTATCGCTTATAGCCTATGTAATGGCACCCCCCCACACACACACACACACACACCCCCACACACACACACGTATGCATTCCAAACAAGCTCTTTGCAAATAGATATGTCACAACAAGAACTAAGGGTAAAACATCACAACTTAGCCCTGGTCTACTGCAGCTGCAGCCCCTGAGACAGTTTGCTCCTGACTGACTGAGGAGGAGCCTCCACAACAATTAAAGCTGTATGAGAGGGCAGGGAGGATTCAGTCAATGTTAATATAGTAGTAGATGACAAGTGCACAGAAAAAACTTAATGATTCAAGGATCTATGCAATGTATGCAAATAAAAATAAACTCAGAGGTGAATGGAAAAAGTTTTAAGCGGAAATTTTTAAAACCATGAAAGGCATGTACATTGATTGATTGATTGATTGACTGATTAATTTACGTATCAGCGCCCTACGTATTAGGGGTTTATAAGACAACAGAAATACAATTGCAATGTTTTACAAAGAGATAAATTCAATAAAACTACAAAGTTGCATGAACTTGCATGAATCAAAAATTCCTTTTCTGAGACAGAAGTCATTTTTTTTCACCATCATCATTCAACCAAAAAAGTCAGCATTAATCAAAGACATTTTCATAAAAAGCAAATCTCTTGGATCATCATAAATTGGACAGTACAATAGAAAATGAATCTTGTTTTCACTTTTCCCAAAGTAACACAACAAACACTCTGTCCTCCTCGGGAGTGTCATTAAATCTGCCAGTCTCTATGACTAAAGGTAGAGAACATTTGTGCGTGTAATGATCTTTGTCTTCCAGTGAGATTATACTTAACATATGACTCTAGTTTATAATTATTTTTTGTAAGACAGTACGTTTGTAGTTTTGGTTTACACTATAGTGTATCAACAGTCCATTTTTGTTAGTACATACAGTCATGGGCAAAAGTATTGGCTCCCCTGGAATTTTTCCAAGAAATACACCATTTCTCACAGAAATTGTTGCAATTACAAATGTTTTTGGTATACACATGTTTATTTCCTTTATGTGCATTGGAACAACACAACAAAAACTGAAGAAAAAAGCCAAAATTGACATAATTTTACATAAAAGTCAAAAATGGGCCAGACAAAATTATCGGCACCCTTTTAAAACTGCGGGTAAATCATTTTATTTCAAGCATGTGCATCATTTAAACTCACCTGTGGCAGTAACAGGTGCTGGCAAGATAGAAATCACACCTGAAGCCAGTTAGAATGTATAAAAGTTTACTCAACCTTTGTGTTGTGTGTCTGTGTGTGTCACACCAAGCATGGAGAAAAGAAAGAAGAGCCCAGAATTGTCTGAGGACTTAAGAAGCAAAATTATGGAAGATCTTGAAATTCCTTTGTCCACTGTGCGTAATATAATCAATAAGTTTATAACCCATGGAACCATGGCTAATCTCCCTGGACATGGCTAATCTCCCTGGACGTGAGAAGAAGGCAACGCAGGATAGTTGGAATGGTGGATAAACATCCTCAGTCAATTCCACACAAATTCAGGCTGTCCTGCAGACTCAGGGTGCAGAAGTGTCAGCACGGACCATACATTGTCATCTGAATGAGATGAAGCGCTATGGCAGGAGACCAAGGAGAACCCCACTGCAGACAAAGAGACATAAAAAAGCCAGACTGGAGTTTGCAAAAATGTACCTGAGTAAGCCTCAATGCTCCTGGGAGAACATGACACTGCTGCTGCTGGCAAAGCCTCATCTCCTCCACCCCAGCTTCCTCCTTTATAGCATAAAGCTTGTTGCACCCTCATATTCAGATTTATGCTACTATGCATTAATTGCCTTTGAATTAATTTTATTGTATTGTTACGGCAACACTTCATGAACTGTCATCCATCACCACTCTGAGGAGGAAGGTGTGGGGTCTGAAACGGAGCAAGGTGGTCGAGGCGGGGTCGCATTGTGGCGGAGGTTAAGCTGCAACAGGTAAGGTCCGTCTCCTTTTCATTGAGCTTGGCAGCCACATGCTAGTATGGCACGGGCAGCAGACGCCTGGAAGCCCTAGATTAACATTACATTGCCCAAAGTCGTGTTTGCCGTGACAGTATTCAATATGCATTGTCATAAATATATCTATCCATATGGGGGTTTCTAGCCATGCTCTCCCCTGAAAGTTGAAGAGTGCTGCTGACTAACCCAGTGCCTCCTTCGGCAAATTAACTGTAGATCCATTTTGCAATAAAATGGTTAAATGAATGACGAGAGTGCTTCTGAATGAACTGGATTAATCTCCCAGCACTAATTGGACTATTAACCGTATTCCTGTAACGTACAGAGATCCACAGGTGTATAGCAATGCAGCAGAAACTGAGTGATCGCCAAGCGTGCTGTTATCGACTCGTGTTGTGTAACCAGAAGTCATTTAAGAGACGCTCTGATGGTGTTTGACTTCTGAAGCGACAGCTGAACAAAGTAGAGAGAGTCTGAGTGACAGAGAAGAAAGAGAGCAGTGAGTTTGTGTTTCTTCTGATGATGAGGAGGAAGATCAGAGCGTGCCTTCATCGTCTCTCTGATCCGGTGGAGTCGTCAGCTTCCCTGCAGCGTCTGCTGAAGGGTGACACGATCTCATTCAACTCTGCTGACACTCTCTGTTCTCTCTCTCTTCACATCTCCTCCTCCTCAGCTGTTTTAAAGCTCATCCTCGGCTTGTTTTTAACAGTTTTTAATCTGCAAAGAAAGACAATCAAATATATGGTTAGATGATACCAGAAAAGGATCAACACTGCACTTTTTATTTGGTTAGATTTTTATTTTTGTGGTGCTTCTTCCTTTTTCTGTTTGACTTAAACAGCTTGATGTGACATTAATGAGGACATTTACGGAAAAAATACCCTTTACCAGTATTTTTGCACATATATTTGGATATGTGGAGTAAGAAGAGTATTTCAACATGCTGTCAGTGTCGAGTCTTACACAACCTCATGTACGACTCCCTAATTATAACAACCATTGAAACAAATACATCCACACAGAGCTGCTGCTGTCCCACTATGTTTTCTGTGGTGTCAGCACCAAATGATTATCAGGAAAACAGCAATATGGAACTCTGTAGTATGAAGGAGACAGTCCAGACTTTATTCGGTCGTCACTATCATCTCCTCAGAGCACAGCTGAGACAAACTAGCTTTTACCTGACTACATGAGGAGATCTGTCCTCAGGTGCGCTAACAATGAGTGCTTACTAGTGTTTAGGAGGATTTTTTATGCCTTGTCCCTTTAGAGTTACCGTAGCTGTCATAAAGCTGTCATTGCTGCTGATATCCATGGAGCCATGGATAGAGAAGTTCTACCTGTACCGGTACCTGTTCTTGTACCTTTGATTATTTCTTAGAGTTTAATCAGTTAGATGAACTCAGCAGTTTCAGTCACACATATTACCAACAATATAACTCAAACTGATGATCTGTTCATCTGCTCTCCTTGTGATGTCACAGTGAGAGTCATTATGAAAACACTCATCCCCCCTTGTGGCTCCACCCACATCTTTCCACCTAAATTTTACAAGGACTACCATTACTTGTCTGATTTTGTTTAGCTTAGTTTCTTTGGTGTTTCCTGTGGCCCTTGTGTTTCTGCGTATTTTGTGCTTTGTGTTGTATCATGTTTAGTGTTTAGGTTGACTACCCTTTGTGATTCTTCATTTCTTGTTTCTTGTTCTACTGTGTGTTTTGTAAATCCTTTTACCTCCCTGTGTTTGAGTTTCCCTCCTTGTGTTCTTTGTATTCCCTTTGGTTGTAGTTTGTTGACTTTGTATCCTCCACTGTAAGCAGTGTTTCCTTAGTTTCTAGTGTACTATTTGTTGTCTTTCAGTCCTTGTGTGTTTCTTGCTGCTGTCTTGTAAAATGTTCCATGTATCCTGTTTTATTTTGCAGTTGCCTTCCCTTGTGTGTGTTTCCAGTTTTTCTTCCTGCCTCAGTTTCCCTCCACTGTGATTACCCTCACTAGTTTCACCTGGGTCTCATTTACCACACCTGTCTCTCCTTGTGTATTTAGGTTCTGTGTTTCTCCCTGTTTTTTGTCAGATCATCATATGTCTGCAGTGTGGTTTTGCTGCTTTGCATTTTGGACTTAGTTTTTGTTTCCTGTGGATTTAGTTTGAAGTAAGTTCTTTTGTTTGTTTAATTAAATCAATTTTTGAGTTTTTACCTGCATTTGGGTCCTTCCTCCTTTTGTTTTTGCCTTTTTGGCCAACTTGACACTTGTCTGGGAGCGGCTACAGAGTTCAGCATAGTAGCCGGTCCTTTGTTGATGGCAAAGACTAACGTATGTTTTAACATTGTACTCCAGCTTTAGACAACCTGAGGGAGGAATCTTGGTAGGCCAGTTTCTCATACTGGGGCTGAATCATGATTGTCCTCCCTCAATCCTCCGCTGGTTTGCCTGAGCATGGTTACACCTTTACATCTTAATACCACACATGCAGTTTAAAGCCCAGAACACACTAGGCCTTAGCTGGGTGTAAAAGAGCACTGCAACTATCGTGTTTTAACCTAATCTGTGAGGCAAGGAGGCAAGCCCTGAGCAGGCTTTCTGGTATCAAGCACCTGGCCATGCAATGGCTGATGTGGAGGCTGCTGTCAGTGTGTTAGTGGCACCCCAAAAACACTACGCCCTGGTCCATCTACGATGCTTTTTTAGCTTTAGGGTTCTTTCACATTAGGGGCCCAGGCCCCAGATCAGAGTACAGTTGAGCCCAAAGTCTGGCTTGGTAAATGTGCTGATTTGGTCATTATACAGCCTGATTTATTGTCCATAATCTGAAACTTCACAACCTGGTGCACCCTCAGCACAATGGAGAAATACACAGACAACATGACAATAACTCTACCCACTCAGTGGCTTTTTGAGAGACGTTTTGGTCTGACAAAGCTCTATAACACTTCACCATTGGTTAAAAGAATTAGTGTACTGCATACAAACTTGTTTCATTCACATGGTCTAGTTACCTGCATTTAGAGTATTCTAATATTAAAATGAATGAAAATGCCGATCCCTGAAATGTAGCACCTTCTTCTATTATTACATCACAGAGTAAAGAGGTGCATGATTTTGGTGATGCAGCTGTTTGTTGCATTAATCTGATAACATGTAGAATACACTTTTGTACATGAAATAGCATTTTAAGCATTTTTTATCTGCAGCATTTGCAGCAGAGCTCTAGATGTTGAGAAAACGTGTGCACATCTTTGCATGTTTGTTGTCCTTTCATCAGATACAGCTGTATTTGCTTTGTGTCTTAACATCTCTGCATCTCATGTTTCTGATGCGTGACTCACCATGAAGCTCACTTGTTTTCATCCCAGACACTGACACTGACGCTGTAGCTTCCCAGTCTCTGCTGGTTTTTAGTTTTGGAGTATTAAGTCTCGCCCCCGGCTGCGTCTAAAGCGGAGCTTGTTCCATTTTTCAGGAGCAGAGTAAACGAAGCTTCCTGCGAGGAGGTTCAGGGGAAAGTGTTGCCTGCAGAAAGCATCATCCTCCTGCTGCAGGAATCATTTAGGACATTTTGATTTCTTTCTGCTAATACCAGCCTGCAGACTGAAGGAGGAAAGCAGCTTTTATTTTTACTGTCGGCTGCAGATTGTTTGTTTTCCCTCTTTTTTTGACTTTGCTCTGGTTTTGTCTCAGCTCAGACTGATATCAATAACTCTGTCCTCAGACCTGCTGTGTGAGTGGATATCAGCAGGTCAGTTTCCCACTGTAGTCCAGTCCATTTAGTCCCCTGGGTAAACAAAAACCCAGACAATGTTCATTATAATCCTCCCAGCCGAGCAGAGAACAGATGCCTCCTCGCACTGACGATCGGCTCCTCTGATGTTATTAACAGACTAATCAATACTGGTTAACACAAGCTGATCGATGCATGTCACAGACCACATGAGGGGCCGATAATCTGGTTACCGATGGCGCTGACAGAATGAATAAACGTTTTTCTTTAAGTCCTTCTACTTAGCATTTATAAGGAGGATTTAAACATTCTACTGGGATTGTGCATCATCAAGACAGCAAAATGTAGACCAGCACACCCAAAATCACAGTGTGTCACCTGCTTTACAAAGATGCTGTCAAAATTGAGCCTGTTGTGTTTTTAACTTCAAATGTTTCAAATGAACAAAATCCAATGTTTTCACCCTGTATGTTTACATGTGGGACAGAAGAAGAGTAAGCTCTTCCCTCTTGGTGTCTGCAGCATGGTTCTGTCTGAAGAGTGCTTATCAGGACACGGCGAGCAGCACCGAGGAGGAGGTATGAGATGAATGTCAAACGGTGTGTCTGACTTGTTTAAAGCAGCTTGTTTAGGCTGCAGATACATGAAATTCACAAGAAACATTTAGGCCCTGTTTACACGGCGTTTTCAGGTGAAAACACAAAACTTTTGTAGTGTTTTGGCTGTCCGTTTACACGAGAACGGAGTTTTGGCACCTGAAAATTGAACAATTTGGAAATGGGCTCCAGAGTGGAAGTTTTTCAAAACGCCCCATCTCTGTCTCCGTGTAAACAGGGAAAACGACACTTTCTAAAACGTACATGCGCACTTCACAGTCAGCTGTCAAGCGTGAGTGTCGCAGCACTCTGAACCGAGCCGTGGCAGCTCAAGGCTGATGTAGTTCACTGTGATTCAGCTTGTCAAGTCACAGACAGCTGGATTTAGAAAAGAGGACACATTATTCTCATTTGAAGGGCTCTCATGCTAGTTTAGTGATGAATTACTCTCATGCACATGTTTATGATAAAAATGTTACATATTCTCAAAAACACATGAAAAATACTGTCCTTGTTGTAGAGGCAGTTTTATTGTGCAGTAAATCACCTTACTACAGCATTTTTCTGTTTCCTGCGTTCTCGTGTAGATGGAGATTGCTTTCCAAATGTTGCCGTGTAAATGTGAAACTTTTTGGAAACGAAAAATGGAAAACGAAGCAAAACGTTGTTGTGTAAACAAGGCCTTAGTCTCCACTGCTCCATAAATACAGGGCATGGCTAAGGATTCAGAGAACATCAAGGCTGTAGGACACTTAGCCATGTAGTCTCCCTGTTTAAACATTTGTGATCCTAAATGGGTCCTGATCGGAACCCCACCAAGCACCTTTGGGATGAACTGGAAGAGGTTGTGAACCTTCTGGTCCAACATCAGTGCCTGACCTCAATTGCTCAACAGAGTGAATGTGCACAAATTCCCACAGAAACACTCCAAAATCTTGTGGAAAGAGTGGAACACCCTTTACCCTTACGAATGTGGGAGAAAGCAAATAAAGGTTACAATTTAAACACCATATAAACACCATATAATGAAAAGACAGGGACTGAATAGACTTGGAAAGGGGGGGGGGGGTAGTCCAGCAATGGTTGTTATAAAAGTGGGCTCTGATTTGTGGGAGTTGAGTGGTCGAGTAACCTGACATGCCAGATGGATTTGTTTCACAGATGCATCTGGAAAACCTTCAATACTAAGTGTTTGGGAAAGGGCAGAGGCTTTGAAAAAAAACTTGGAGTGTATTTGGATGAATGTTCTGTCTGTCACATCTTTACGGGCCAATCAGAGCAACAAAACATGACATAGCCATGACTGAGGTGCGCATGCGCAGCTACCAAGGAATAACGCGAACCACGGCAACTATAGAGTACAGGACTTTTGTCGTTTTTTAAAGGAAACAACTCACTGCCATTCTTTGTTCTTCTTTTAACGAAGAAATGTCGTCAAGTTCTGATAAAACTGGTGCTTCTGCAGCATGGATGCTAAGCTCTTCAGCCATAATTGCACCGGCCTCTTGTTGCTGCCTGCTTACCTCATGACTCTGCTGTGCCTGAAAGTACTACCCCTTGTCACTGATTGGTCCTGTCACTGTCTAACCGAGCCCAAATGGTTCAGACGAGAGCTTTGCAAGATGGATTCGCCAGTGAAAAACAAGGAAACAGGCGTATCCATCTGCTTTGCAAGGTTAGTGGTCGAGTGGCCATCATAGTAACTCAGTGACTGTTGGGTGGTCATCAGAGTAACTCTGTGACTGTTAAGCGGTCATCAGAGTAACTCAGTGACTGTTGGGTGGTCATCAGAGTAACTCAGTGACTGTTGGGTGGTCATCAGAGTGACTCAGTGACTGTTGGGTGGTCATCAGAGTGACTCAGTGACTGTTGGGTGGTCATCAGAGTAACTCAGTGACTGTTGGGTGGTCATCAGAGTGACTCAGTGACTGTTGGGTGGTCATCAGAGTAACTCAGTGACTGTTGGGTGGTCATCAGAGTGACTCAGCGACTGTAGGGTGGTCATCAGAGTAACTCAGTGACTGTTGTGTGGTCATCAGAGTGACTCAGCGACTGTAGGGTGGTCATCAGAGTTACTCAGTGACTGTTGGGTGGTCATTAGAGTAACTCAGTGACTGTTGGGTGGTCATCAGAGTAACTCAGTGACTGTTGGGTGGTCATCAGAGTAACTCAGTGACTGTTGGGTGGTCATCAGAGTAAGTAAGAGGATGAAGTGATTTTAACACAAGATCTGCTTCACTAACAAATTCTGCAGTAGAAAAAAGGAAGGACTTCAGTGGAGAGATGCGTAAATGCTGTGGAGAAAGTTGCCTATTTATAAATGGGGTCTCTTTAACATGAGTGTTTAAATATCATTTACACTTGCCCTGCATATTAATCCTCTGAAGAGCCGTCACTTATCTCCATGATGAAAGTGTTGGTGATAAAAAGAGAAACGGCTCAGATCATGACACAGAGAAACTTTGATGTTACAGCCAGGCTTACAGCATCATCACACCCACAGTGATTAAGAAACACTCCCAATAAAGACTTAAAACCCTTTATTCTCTTTAGTATCTTTAGCTTTCAAACCCTTCAAAGACGATGATAGAAACAGGTGTAAAGATGAGGTCAATTATGAACACTTAGAGCCAAAGATGTACTTTAATATGGAGTGCTGAACATATGGAGAAGGCGATGGTTAGAGTAGATTAAATCTTGTTTTCATCCATGTTCTCTTGACAGCAGGAGAACAGCTGTTTTACAGCCTCTAGCTTGTTTATTCCGTTTCTTATAAATTCACACTTTCGCATGTATACTTGATGGAGATATAGGCATAAATCCAAACCACTACAACAATAAAAACAACAGAGGAAACAAACAAGGATGGCCCTTCTTCTAGATCCACTGCTGTTTTGTCAGTGCCCAGCACTTGGATGCCTCACAGAGGGATTTAACCACCAGGAGATAGTTCTAGTTTTAGTCCACATTATCTAAAACAAAAAGAGGATCTCTGTCCTCTGTTTTCTCTCCCTCCTGTCTCTCTTTTCTTTATCTTTCCTCCTTCCTTTCCTCTCAGTGCTCACACTATTTGTTTTCATGCCGCAGGCAGACGGACTGGTGGACGCAGAGTTGTTGAGAGGGAGCAACATGGAGAGGAAGAGGAGGGTTTCTGTAAGGAGGCACTGCAGAGAAGAGAGGTGATGACGAGGGTGGCAGGTGTTAATGAGGAGATAACGAAGTGCACGATGGATGGAGGTGAAGAGACCAGGATGCAGACCAGGAGAGAGAAAGTGGGATGAAGGCACGAAGGGGGGAAGTGGTTTCTATAGTAACATGTAGTTGTGTGAGTCTGGGAGGCGAGGGGAAAAGGTGCAGAAAGAGACAGAGATGAAGACTAATGTTGTGGTTTAATTGCTACTCTACAGCCTAATCTCCTGCAGGCCCCTTACAGCCTCCGCCATGCATGAGGACGAGACTCTTTCCTAAAAAAGGGTTCACTGTTTCTGAGGAAGAGTTCATGAATCCTAGGGGCTCGACATTCAGACCACTGATCAATTTACTGATAAAGAATAATGAACAGAGGAAATCTCTCAAGTTCTGCATGCATTAAAGCTACTTTTTATTTACTGCACCTCTTCAGGAGCAATACTTCACATTCAAAAAAAGCCGAAGTGGATGAAGTGAATTTACCACAGAAATTCCTCAGGAAATGATGTCAAATGATGATGCAAAGGTTTTTGGCAACTACTACTTATAATTATGGAATCGCTCAGAAGGGTCAGAATGGTACACAGTTCATTCAACACATGATTACAGCATCACAGGTAAATAATGTGATGATGGTTTGTCATGTGTCTCATTAAAGATTTGATTTTACAACCCCTACCCCAAAATAGTTACTTTGTAAAATGTGAATAAAAACAGAAGTCAATGACTGTCAGATCTCATAAACTCATATTTTTTCACGATAGAACACAAACGACATATCAGATGTTGAAACTGTCTTGAAAACTTCCCATCTGGACCTTTAATTTCATATTGTGTGCCATATCCATACATCTTAATGGTATTCCTTCAACAGTATTGTCATAATAGCACTATCCTCTGATCTACCAAGCAGCCTAGATTTCTTAAAAACTGCGTTAGTAGGTTTTATGGACAGAACTGTTGTTGAATGAGACCAGCATCCTTTAGCTCTTGATGTACTGGGAACTCATGCCACCAAACCTTCTCTCCTCGGCCTAATTGATCAGATTTATTCTGATCCTGCACCAACATCTCACACGCTCTCCTCTATGAATAAACCCTCCTGTCACACTGAGTATGAAGCCGTTTCCCTCTTCTGCTGTAATCAGCTGCATTGTGAGAATAATGACAGAGTGGAGGAGATCTGACTTCCTGCCTCAGCACGCCGCGAGGCTCCGTTTGTGTTGGATGGACGTTAATGGTGAGGGGCCCTCGTGGATTCTCGCCCTGAGGGCGAGTTAGAACCAGTGAGAGAGCGCTCTGCTGGGTCTGAAGAGGTTTGTGTTTTTTGGGCTGAGTGAGGTTTTTAATAGTCCAGAGGGGGAGGCAGAGGGGGAGGTAAACCTCTCAGAGAGGCTTTCTTCATGCAGCTCCAGAGTCTGATTGTCTCTCTCTGCAGAGGGAACATTCTGGAGCTGAATCTAGAGCTGCTCTGAGCTCTCTGCTGAGATGAATCTCTGGTTGTTTACAACCTCAGCTCTGTGACTGTCAGGTATGAACAATGACAGCTGAGTTCATGTATGTGCACACTTAAAAGAATAGTTCACATATTTTAAAATGGGGCTCTCCAAGGTTATCATCAACAGTAAATAGATCACAGGCACTACAATGGCTACATACAAGACCATTTTAAAATCTAATCACATTTAAAAAAGATGGGAGACCGCAGACATAGTGAGGGTTTCAAAATGCCAAAGTTTTGTGGCACGCACAGCTGTGCCACCTTGTCCATTTGAAAAAAAAGTCTAGAGCTATAAACGACAAATCATTACTCAGTCTCATACACGTATATACAGCAATGTTTTTTTGACTGTTTGAATTTTTGCAAAAGATGTGTGGAATTGCAGAGGAAAATTGCTAACTATGGCCTACTTCTTGGCAAAAATAGAATAGAAAAGAACGATATATCCCCAGATCCACCGACATTCCATCTTCTGCTCTTTGAAGATGATGTCATCCTTTAATGTCTATAAAACATCCCATCTCTACTAGGGGTGACCCAGAATAGTAGACGATTCAACGATTCGATTCGGAGGAGTCTTATTCGACTATGAACCTCATAGTTGAATGTTGTTATGTAGCCAAGATCGTACCATTCTGACAACATGGGGCTGCTAAGCCTGAGTTTCGTCTATAAAACATCCCATCTCTACCTTTGAAGATGATGTCATCCTTTAATGTCTTTAATTGGCTTTAGAAAGATGACATCAAGGTTTCTGATAAATCTGTTATGATTTATTGTTATAAGAAGATGTTTGTTTTAGGATTCAGTTGTTTGATTTTGTCATGTGGGTTTAGCATCAAACTACAGTCAAATGTAAGAGGTTTTGTTTGTGTTCTTGAGATTTGAAGTGTGGTCTAAGTCCTAAATGCTGACTTACGGCTGCTATTTTCCACCTGCAGTTACTTCCTTTCCTCTGCTATTTTTGGTTTAAGGTTTACATGTGTGATTATTTTCACATCTGTCACCAGTATGTTTACAGAAATGTGCATTAGGTGGTGTTCTCGTTGCTGGTTTAGGTTAGCAATGTGGTCTATGAGAACACTACTAAACCATTAGGAGCCATGCAAACATTTAAAACAGCCTAAGATAAACATTCACATGTTGAAGCAGTCTTGCTATCACTCTGAGACCTTCATGACTTTGTGTGTGAGGATCCTTGGGACTCAAACACTTCAGACTGACAACAAAGATGAATCAGAGACACATCTCAGTCCTCCTCCTCACTGCATCTTCATCTGCAAGGAAAGGCACCTTTCTGTTTGTTTACTGAGAGACAAAAACAGGTTCAAAAGTCCAACTCTTTTCTGTTTTTCTCTCCTGGTTTTTTCTCTCCTGGTTTTTCCTGATTCTGTTGATCCTTTAATGGATGTTTCCATTAAGTTTCCTGCATGAATCATTACACATCCATGTCCCTAAAAACATCAGTATTAATCTGCTAATGAAACCCACATTAGCTCTGACTTACTGCTTTATGGTTCAGATAAATGAAGAGTTATTACTCCATTTGTTTTTCTGCTGCTGTTTCTGTAAAGGGACCTTCAAGCTTTGAAAGGCGAATTTTTCTCTGACCCTAAAACTTTTCAAATAAAGCAAAAGTTATGCCCTTATTCAGGCCTATTTTAGGTTGAAAATCATGTTTTCAGTAATCCAAGAGAGAAGGCTTAGATGTTAAATAAACTCAAGAGACTAAAACTAACTTTGTTAAACTTTTGCCTCTTTAATGAGTGTTTCTAAGTTGTTCGCTATCAATTGCTCCAGGCTTACCACAGGGGGTAATTTAACTGTGCTAGACATAAACGCCATGCAGGACATGTTAGGTCATCAAATGTCAGGTTGAATTCTCCAAACACCATAGGCATGATGATGGCCAAGTAGGACGAGCACGCTACAAATGACTAAAGAGATTTCATTGGGAGAATAGCCTCAAACTCAGGAATGATGCATGTTCAAAAACACAAAGATTCAAAGACATGCAACATGCTTTAAGTACTTACTGCTTTAAGTTTTGAGAGAGGGGAAACTGTAAATGCATGAATGATGAAACTCAAAAACACACAAAGAATAAAAAAAGACTACAACAGAAAAATGCTGCAAATCCAGTCATTGTTCTTAACTTTTCTCGTTTCTTAAATATGCAACATCAGCTGCCTTGTGATCACAGTAACCAGTAAAAACTGGAGTGTTTGCATATCAGGGTTAAACTATTCAGCGTTGATTTAACTCCAAAAGTTTGGGCAGTGTTTATATATATGGGTTTTATTTGTGTTTATCGTGTTTGGATGTTTCCTGTTGTACAGTGTTCTCTGCTGGGTTTCTTTACCTCATGTTTCTGGTGGATTGTTGTTTTTGATGTGAGACACATTTGCACCATGAGTGAAGTTATACACTGAGTTAGAGTTCTCACCTGTGACTTAAGGTGCTTGTTAATGTTGCATAGTGCATATTCTTCATCAGTATGCATTGCAAGACTTCCTGCAGCTCTGTTATACTGTAAAATATTAACACATTTAAAGTGTAGTTTACTTTTATGTAGTGTGGACTAATACAGACATTCTGAAAGCGTCAAATTTAACTATGTACTCAGTAATGAAGCAAACTTTAAATGAGATACTTCTACTTCCACTTAAGTAAATTTTAAACAGAGCAACTGGACTTTTACTGGAGCACAATAGTTTGGTACTTTTTCCACTTCTGGTCAAACTGTTTTGAATTGTATCATTTCTTATGGTTTATTTATATTTCCTATCATATTGTATCCCTCTCTATCATTTTGTATCACATCTATTTTGTTGTAGTATAATTTCAAATTGTTTAATTTTTTTGATGGTTGTATAGTTATGTTTTGTTTCATTTGTATAATTTTGTTTTGTATAGCATCTTGTCTTATCGTATTATATCATTCCATTTTGTTTCATATCATGTTGTATAGTATTGAATCTTGTCATATTGTTTTGTATTGTATATATCTTTTCATGTTGTTTTGAATCATATTAATTTGTATCAGTATAACTTTTGGCAGCTATGTTTAATTTCATTCTTAGTGTTTTGATCACGTCTTTTAATTATAGTCACATTTTAGTCATTTCTACCTTTTTAGTTAGAGTCTAGTTTTAGTCCATGAAAACACAAAAACATTTTAGTCTAGTTTTAGTCCATAAAACTCCTCACATTTTAGTCTTTACTTTAAGCACAAGCATTTGTTCTCTTGCCTAAATCTGGTACCAAATCATGGTAGTGTGTTCTTTGCACCCTGCTAAACCTGGGGTCCCTGCTTTCTACAGCTGAGAGACAGAATAGATACAGATGCATTGTTTTTGACAGATTAACCCACAAGGGAGAAATATGGATTTTGAATGTCTGACAAAAATTACTTTACATTTTAGTCAAGGTTTAGTCATCTTGACAAAACCTAAACTTACTTTTTCTCGGTTTTAGTCATCAAAGATCTATTTTTTGTTTGTCTTAGATTAGTTTCCATCATGAAAAAAAGGCTGTCAACAAACTTTTAAGCATGTGTTTCATTTTGCATTGCATCAAAATACACCAATTTCGTATCCAATCACATTGTTTTGTATCATTTTGTATCATATCGTAGTGTAGCATAGCGTTTGATTTCATATTGTATTGTTTTTCTTTACATTGCTTAGCATAGTATTGTTTCATTTAGTATTGTATTGTCTTGTAAAGTTTGATTTCATTTTGTTCTGTTTGATTTTTTTTGTATCATACTGGACCAACTATGTGTAGTCACCTCCTGCACCAACTCAGGCTCCGTCCCTGCCAGAGAGGTGACAATCCACTTCCACCATCCACCATCAGGGGTCAGTAGGACCAGGTCTCGACCCTCGCCTGCTGCACTGTACACACCTGACCCTCATGCCCATTCATGCAGGTGGGTGGTTTTAAGAGCTCTCTGACATATTTAAGGTAACAAAGGGTTGCTGAAATATGCTTAATCTTCAACCTACACCTTTCGGATCAGCATTCATTATTTCATCATGAACTCAAGTCTTGAGTTGACATAAAAACACCCCTTAACCAGACCCTGATCCCAGCAGTGAATCATGCTGAGTCCCTTCAAAGGTCCCTGGAGAATACTGTATTCCTCCACCAAAAACATGTTTCTAATGTCAGCTACATGTTGAATCAGTATCTCTGAGACAGCCCTACATGTGTGAACATCCCCTTTATTGTGTCGGCTTTTTGTTGCCTGGAAACACCATAATTGGCCTTTTCAGCGAAACCTTTCTCCACAAAAAGCACCTTAATAACAGAACAGGATGGAGCCATTGGCCAGGATTCTCAGAAAAATCCAAGAATGAGCGAGGAAATGCCGAAGATGAGAAAAAAAATTCTGACAGAGGAGAGATTATATAAGAACCCAGCAGGTAGAGTAGGCTATGAAGTAGTAGGATGGAAGTGTCAGTGTCCCAGAATTTCTGTACTTTTGTTATGACTTCTTAGTGACCTTCCTTAAATGCCATATCATCGTAAACCACTTTTCCTAAGCTGGTTAACATGCAGATTTGACATTAAGAAGATTCATTAGGAACAAGTTCAGTAAACACGCTGGTTAAATTTCAACTGAGAAACTTAAAAAGTTCCTGTGAACTCTCACAGCCATGTTTGAGGACGAGACCATGGGATCTATTTCATGGTTCTTCCAGGACTAAAGTCCATATTTCGTGTTCTCTAATTCAGGCTTTTCTTGTGAACGTGCTTCTCCAGATTTCTCCATTTATATATGTGCAAGAAATCAGCATCAGTAACAAATTTATGGCTTTGTGCTGGTGATAGCAGAGGCCAAAGGTGCTATGTTTTGAGTCATCCATCATTCACCCATCTGTTAGTCCATCCTTGCCATATTTATGAGCCACATACTCAAAAAAAATACTAGACATCAGCTTTGGTCCCTGTCCTGCTCTGGTTTCTTGATGGCCATCCTCCAGGCCTGCTCCAGGCCCATGCCCTATTTCTCCAGGTATCCTCCCAGCTGACCTCTCCATGATGCATGTGACCTGGTCCAACCTGCCAAATCCCAGGTACCCAGTACACAGTGAGCTGGATCAGGGCCGGGAAGGCGCTGTAGGTGTCTGTAAATGCGTAATTGCCAAGCAGCTGACCCTTCCCATATCCGTTCTCTTGGATCAAACACGCGGTCTGACAACAACACCCAAGGATTCACCAAAGTCATCACAAAGGAGTACAGCCGGCACCTCTGGCCATCAGTCAACATCCAGGCCTCACAAGAGTATAGTTAGACCAGGAGGACCAAGGACTGAAAGACTCTGACTTTTGTGTGCATGATCAGATACTACCAGTGAACCCACATGAGCCATAGCCCTTATCATACCTAAAGATTCTTTAAAGACCCTGGAAAGTGAAAATAAATTTGTATTTAGGTTTGTTGTATGACAGGTCACTGTGTTATGAACCCCTAGTTCAAATTTCAGTCAAGTAAAACATCTCCAAGTTTATAAAATTAAGCTTCAAAATCATGAACAAGTATAGGTTATGGCTGACAGCAGCTATCTGGGATGCCTGTTGAAATGCCAGACTGACCATTCTATCTATTCTATCTTCATGATCTAGGAAAGCTAACAAAGCCATGAGCCATGTGCGACGTCATCCCCCTTCCCTCCTGCTTGTCTTTAATTGCATCTTATTGGCTACACAGAAACACATGCCCCCACACAGACACATCGAGTCAACAACAGCACTGATGTTGGCCAAACGGTGAGGAGAAAATATCCTCTATTATTCTTTTGTGCGAGGAGAGGACACATCACTACAGGAGATGTGCAAAACATCCTCTCTGCCAAGACAAGCTTTTGGGGTGGCTCTCTGCTCTGGTTTCAAAAAGAAAAGTGGTCCAGTTCAGCATTAACTGCAGCAGTCCTAAAGCAACATCTGAGCTAACAGCTAATGTGGCAGCAGGCCTTGAATATACCGGACAAGCCCACTGTCATGATTGGAAAGCCATACCGAAACAGACCAGGAGTAGAGCGAAAACATCTTTTCTGTCACAGAAAGCTTTCAGTATTGATCTCTGTGCGTGTTTTAATAAAGACACGTCCAACTCAGACCAAACCGCTGCTGTAGCTAAGTCGGCAGGTCGGCAGAAGAGTGGAAACATCTTTTCTGTCATGGAAAGCTTTTAGTTTTGCTCTCTGCACTTGTTTTTATAAGTATATGTCCTGTTTTGACAAAAGTGGCTAATTCTGAGCTAATCACTCTACTAGCAGGCCTGGTATACAAGCATTCACACAAGTAACCCTTTTCCCCTATTACATACTCATGCTGAAGCAGGTCAGCAGAAGAGTGAAAACACCTTTCCCAACATGAAAAGCTTTTAGTGTTGTTCTAATTCTTTATTTCGTACAGAGATGTGGTCCAGTTCTGGTAAAAAGGATGCAATGCTAAAGCTATATCTAAGGGATTTAAAGCAGTGGAGGCAGCCATTGAAGGGCTTTCAGTACAACTAAACCCCGACCATAATGCAACTCTGTATCTATGGCTCTAGTTAACACAGTGGAGGCAGCCATTACAGACAGCTTTCAATACAAGCAAACCCAACTGTGTATGGTACGACTCTGAAAGTGAAAGTAGGATCACTCACTCAGTCAGTCAGACACAGACAGAGCAATCTGACAGTTTGTTAACTCTTGATATCTGTCCAATTAGACCAGAATATTTCCATTACTGAAGCACGGTCCAGCCTCAAACTGTACTTATTTGATAACAGACCTTTTCTAAATATCTCTCATTGCCAACCTTTTTGTTTTTCATTTCAAAAGCACACCTATTTTCAAGTCATAGTGGTATCTGCTTTTTTTTTTTTAATTTCACGTTGGGTCTAACATACATGAGATGTCAGTGAATGTTGATATTTATGTATCTGACAGGCATCTCTGAAGCAGTACATGTAGCAGCTGTGTTACACATACAACATGCAGCAAACCATGACGTGAGAGAGTGTGAGGGCTCACTCAGCGCTGCTTGCAGCCCTAGTTATCTTTAATTCTGTTTGGAAAAATTACCTTAATTTTTCAGTTACACAAGGCTGCATCAATCTGTGATGACCAGTTTGAATCCCAACACACTCCACTGTAATTTATGTGTCCTAAAAGCAGCATTAATACAAACCAAATAATACAACTCCTCCTTTTAATGATAGTGGGACAAAACAAGACAAAAACAGCAGCAGAGCGTCTGATGGTCTGGATGTTTCCTCCCACAGACGCCTGTCTGCACAGACCAACAAACAGAGTGAGTAATTGTGTTTTCTCCTCCCTCTTCTCCTCAGCTGAGCAACAATCCATTAAAAGTGTGTCTATTATCCTCCTCCATCGAGTCTCTGGGCTCACCTATCGAGGGACCAACACTGTAGGACAGAGGAAATTGAGCAAACGCCAGAGGGGAGGTTTTTCAGAGCAGCATATTCATTCAAAATCTGCAACACTGTTTGGTAAAACTTCAAATGCACATAAAACATAAACACTCAAAATACACATACAAACACTTAAAAACACTAAACAACAACAGAGCAGGAGTGTGCATGGTAAACATCAAAGAATCTGGACAAACTTTAGTCTAATCATTGGTTTTATGCTTTACCCACCAGGGTTGGCTTTATTAGCATCCATCAGGGCTTATGAATTTAGCCAAAGCTGAAGTATTAGAAAGCTGCAGTTCCTCTTATGTCCCCTAGGGACTGTCTCCTGTGGTGAGTCAATCCCCATAGAGCCCCATGTTACAACATCCAACTTTACAGCTGAATTAAACATGTTTACAGTCTGCTATTATGTGGTCGTCTGCTTCATGGCTGAGTTGCTGTTGTTCCTAAACTCTTCCACTTTCTGATAATATCACTTACAGTTGACTGGAATATCCAGCTTGGATGAATTTCACCAACTGTCTTATTGCAAAGGTGGCATCACTAAGTTTTGATTTGCAGTGCATTAGTGATGTTTTATATTGATTTGGTAGTATCAGCATTGCGACATCACTCATATATCAAGACTAATGCAGACAAAGCAGTACAGCATGGGGCTGGTCTTTAATTGGCTCAGATCAGGACAGACTGGTGTTTAAAACCAGGGCATTTTAGTGCAAGAGAACCAGAGCATTAGAATGAGACAATTCAAATCACAGCAAGATGTATGGTCACCTTAGCAAAGCTAAAACAGCATTTCTTGTTCAAATTAAGGCCAAATGTTTGATGGGAGGTCAAAATCTGGCTTATTTTCTGCAGTCTTGCTCCCAGAATCTGCTCCGACTGAAGGTTTAACTCTCAAAGCGTCCAGCTCTAACATGACATCCTCTGATTCCTCCTCTGTATCTCCTCTCCCAGCCCACCTGTGTGTCAGTGATAGAGTAAAAGGTTAGCCCTCCACCTGCTCTCCTATCAGCCATGCTGCCCACTCTGCAGGCGGCCGGTGGAGCGTGTGAACAGGGTCACGGCTGGGAGCTGAGAGACGGAGTGAGGAGCTGCCATCCGTGAATGTGGAGGAGAGGGAGAGCGACTCCTGAGGCCGTGTGCTCTGCATTAAGGTTATCTGAGCTCAGTAATGTAGTCTGCCTTTCTGTTTGTTTCTTCTCCTGACGCTTTAAGGGCTAAACGGAGGGAGACGATTGATGCTCTGCTGAAGGCTGCAGTGTTTCTCAGTGCAGCTGCGTGTGCTCTGAATAAAGAAAAGCAAATTTCCTTCTCTCTCCTTTTTCTGACTCTTTTAAACACCGTCAGGAGGAGATCGATATATTTTTGTTTGCTGTAATGATCTTTCCTTTTCCTGCTGCGGGACTCACTGAAGTGTAAATTCATCATCAGTGCAGCTCCGCGTCTGTTTGGATGTAAATATTCCTCTCTTATCAGAGTCTCAGGTTGAAGAGCTCCATAAACTCGATAAAACAAATTCATACTCGCTCAAATGCATTTCCTCCTCTTGAATTCAATTAGCAGGGTAATGGATGCTTCACCCTCCGCTCACAGAGCTGAATTAAAATTTAAATTGTGTTTATAACTGAGTACAAATGAAGCCGTCAGCCTCACAGTGGAACGGACAGAGCGGGGTATTCAGTGTGTGCCTGTGCAACATGTGAATAAAATATATAACAGCTGTTCAAGCAAAAAATTCTGAAACTTGTCATGCATCAGTTTTTGAGGCTTTATGGCAGAGTGGCAAGTCAGAAGCGTCTCCTCAGTGCAAAAACAGGAAAGCTAGCTTTGGGTTTACAAAAAAGCATATGATGGATTCTCAGACTGAGAGAGACAAGATTCTCTGGTCTGATGAAACCAAGACTGAACCGTTCAGCCTCAATTCTAAATGTGGAGGAAACCAGGCACTGCTCATCACCTGCACATTCCTGTGATCACATCACCTCCACTCTTCAAAATCGTCACTGGCTCCCTATCCCCTATCCCCGAATTCAATTTCAAATCCTGCTCCTTACTTTCAAAGTCCTAAACACCCTGCCTACCTCCTTCACTGTCACCCTCCCACTGCCGTTCTTCCGCTGCCAACCTCTTTTCTCCCCCTTTAAAAACCAAGCACCAAACCTGGGGGGACAGGGCCTTCTACATAGCTGCCCCTTCCCTTTGGAATTATCTCCCAATTCATAAAACTGCACAGACCCACCCTAATTCAAATCTCTTCTCAAAGCTCACCTCTATAGACAAGCTTTTAATTTGTGATTCTGATCTTGTTTTGTCATTTTTGTTTTTTGTTTGTTTTTGTTTGAGTTGACTTTGCCTGCTTTTAATGGTGCTCTTCATGTAATTTAATCATTTTCTGCATTGTACAATGTCTTTGAGTTTTTAGGAAAAGCACTTTATAAATGAAATTTATTATTATTATTATTATTATTATTATTATTATTATTATTATTATATTACAGCTTAACCTCCTCCTCCTCCACCCCAGCCACCTCCTTTATAGCTTAAAGCTTGGATTAATTGCTTTGAACTAATTTTATTGGATTCAATTTGCATTTTAGTAAATATGGGGGTTTCTAGCCATGCACCCCCTGGAAAGTCAAAGCATGCAGAGCATCTTATGAGCAGAGCCTTCTCCGCCAAGTAAAACTGGAGATCCATTTTGCTATCAGATTGTTAAATGTATAACAAAAGTGTTCCCAAATTAACTGCTGTTGTAGTTTGATTTTCTCAGAAAATTTATACCTGTAATAAAATTTGCACGTAGTACAAAAAGGAAAAGGTCTGGCGGTGCCATTAATGTAGCTTTTCATCTATCATCACCTTTGCAATCTTGTTTCTCTGCATTGTGTGTAAACTAAAGAAATAATGACATGATGGTGTTTCCTTAAAGACAGCCAGGAGGAGAGCATGATTTTATGGCATCTATGTTCCCACATGTTTGAATGCTGAGCCCCTAGTGTACGGTTTCATGACCCTATGTGTCCATTCTGCAGACGTTAACTGAACTGTG